>NC_132878.1:6030609-6248109 GCF_030463535.1 Salminus brasiliensis | reverse complement strand
CTTTAGGGCTTCTAGAGGGCAAGAACAGAAAGCTGAGGCTGCAGTGGACATAGCTTTAAGAAAACTGGACTGTTGAAGACTGTCTGGTGAACCTGGATTTCTGCTGAGGCTCACAGATGGTAGGGCCAGAAGTTGGCATCAACAACAAACAAATCCATGGACCCAACCTGCCTTCTGTCAACAGTCCAGACTGGTGGAGGAGGAGGTGTAGTGGTATGGGGAAGGTCTTCTATTCTATTCATTGTAATCAGTTATCTAAGTTTCTGAGTATTGTTGCTGACCATGTGCATCCCTGCATGACCAGCTTAGGAGGTAGCTCAGTCGGCTACCTCCAGCATGATGGTGCGACATCTCAGACATCTCACAAAGCAAAAGTGTCTCAAACTGGTTTCCTGAACCTGATGATTGATGAGTTCAGTGCTCTTCATTGGCCTTCCCAGTTCCAGAAACAGCCTGTTCCACTCTGAGGGATAAAGGGAGGTTGAAAAACGGCGTGTCAGAGGTATAGGATGTGGGTCCTCAGGCCTCAGTCAGGTAAAGATTGAACGTCCAGATTGAGGATGGTCAGCTTTTGCAGTTTTTGAGATTTGCTGAAAGCTGATGTCGATTAGCCACATTCTCTGTATGACAGTTTGTCCAGGGAAGAAGGCTTTCTACTAGATTTTGGAAGAGCATCGCTGTAAGGATTTGATTGCATTCAGCGACAAGAGAATTAGTGAGGTCAGGGTGTTGGTTAATGATCACCACCCACCTCATCATCCCCAACTCAAGTATTAGATGGAGCACCATCCATCATTCCAGAGAACACAGTCAGTTCCACTGCTCCACAGCTCAATGCTGGGGGCTTTATACCCCTCTATAGCCCACGCCTGGAATTAGGAAGCATGGTGCCAATAGGTTCATGTTGATCTCTCCGGAGTCAGAAGTGTAGGATGTGTGTCTTCAGACCTCAGTCAGGTAAAGATCAAACGTCCAGACTGAGGATGGTCAGTTTTTGCAGAGATTTGGCGAAATCCGTAGCCGCTCCCATGGCTCAAAGTTGAGTCATGTCGGTTGGCCACATTCTCTGTATGACAGTTTGACCTCCCGGGGAATGGACGGTTTACATTTTTCCAAGCTTGTAAATGACCTGTGCGGGAAAATGCAAGTAAATAGTTGTGTTTCTGCTGACCACAGAATGGTCTTGGCCAGCATCTGGAATCATTAAAGGAGGCTCGTCCCGGCCTGCTGCTGAGAGCTTTATTGGAGGATTGGAGAACTCTCAGCCTTAATGGACCATCGTTTTGGTGTGTGTGAGAAAGATGAAGAGAGATGAAGGAATACAGAAAGAGAGAGAGAGGGAGTGGAATGGTGAGAGAGAACTGTAAGTTAGTCTTGCTGTGACCTAGCTGTCCGGTAGGTTAAGGACACTGTAAACAAACAGCGGAGTGTTTGGCTCGGGCTGTTATCGAGTCCCATCTGCATGGCTGAGTGCTGACTGTGTTCTAATAGAGATCAGTAAATGACGCTCGAGCACTCAGACTTACATCTGCGGACGAATAAACATGTAAATATCCTGCTGTATGGATACACAGTCATTTGTATTGGGACGCTGGTCTGGTTTCATTGCACTATATGTAGTTTACGTCTTGGTCACTCGTACTGTGGGTCATGTCCAGGCTTTTTACCGTAAGGTTTTCTTAACAACGGAACTGAACACTTTCAGCTTATCTCCAAAAATGGTCCTGTACACAATCAGATATTCTGTACCATCCTCTGTGCCATCACCTTGTGGTGCCTTTATTTTTAAGAGCATTTAGAAAATTGCATCTCAGGAAAAGGCTGAGACTGAAAGATATGGGCCAGAGTTCAGGCAAGCCTCAGACACATGTGAAGATTTCCCTCCCCAGCACCCTGCGCAGTATCTGTGGAACGCTTCCCCTGGGCTTCCATCGGTACCCTGGTTCTCAAGTTCCCAACTCTAAGATTAGCTGCTTTATTTTCTTGGCAGTTGTGACCGCGTTGACCCCGCGGTGGGGTTTCAGCATGGAGTTCTCCGGTTTCTGCTCTTCTGAAAGGCAGAGTGTCTTGTGCTGCTGTGGTTTGCATGAACACAGCTGACCTGTCCCATTGAGAACCAGCGTTCTGTGCTACAAAAGCTAGTAATGTGGTCAAGGCCTCTGACAGCTGCAAAGCGAAGATGAATGCAAATGAATGGAGGAGTCTACAAGCAGTGTGCTTTGGGAATACCAAGCCGGAACAAGGCGAACAGTGGACAGTGTGAACTCTTGGACCAGCTTTTTTGACCTCTTTGTCCCAAAGAAACCCAGTGAACATTCAGACCTACTTTCCAGGCCTTGTTCTGCAGTGATCGAAGGTCCTCAAAGAGAGCGTTTATGTCCTAATATCTTCAAAAGAAGTGTGAGAGTGTGAAGATCCTTTAAAACACACTCTTTAAAATATCACTTTTATAAAAATGGCTCTTCATGAGACCAAAAGAGGTTCTTCTGTGGCTCTTATAGATTTTCTTTGAGGTTCTGAGAAACTATTTCATGTTCTGAGCAATTTACGAGTCACATTAGTTATACTTTGGTTCTTTATGAAACCAACAATGGTTCTCCTATATTACCTAAAACCCTTTTGTAGTACCTAAAATCCCATTGTAGTACCCCAGTGCTTCTGAGGTTGAAAGAAATGGAGCAAAGTTCAGGTTAGCTTTACACATACGTTATAATGACAAAAGTATTGGGACTCCTGCTCATTCATTGTTTCTTCTTAAATTAATGGTATTATAGTCGGTATTATAGTCCTTTATATCCTGCTTTTGTTGGAGTCTCTACTGTCCAGGAAAGAAGGCTTTCTTCTAGATTTTAGAAGAGCATTGCTGTGAGGATTTGATTGCATTCAGCGACAAGAGCGTTAGTGAGGTCAGGGTGTTGGGTGACCGCCCCACCTCATCATCCCCAAGTCAAGTACTGAATGGAGCACCATCCATCATTCCAGAGGACACAGTTCTTCCCACACCTGGCATTAGGAATAGTGCCAATAGGTTCATGCTTATCTATAAGCAACCTATTCTATTCTGTTGCCCATACTGTCAGCAATGGACACTACTACTAAAAGTAAGAGCTGTCCACAAACATTTGGACATGCATCGTATGTGAAAAAAGCAGAGATGAATGCAGATGAATGGAGGAGTCTAGCAGTCAAGCAGTGTGCTTTGGGGATTCCCGAATCAGAACAGAGCGAACAGTGGTGCGAACTCTCGGACCAGCCTTTTCTGACCTTCTTGTCCCAAAGAAACCCAGTAAACATTCAGGCCGCTAGTTGTCAGGCCTTGTTCTGGATGGCGCCTTTCCTTAAATATAACTCCAGCTGCATTTTCTGTGTGGAAAAAAACGCTTTAACAACTCCACCAAAGATCCCCACATTCACACTGTACTCTACATGCACTTCCAGAGCTCGAGATTGCACTCTGAGGACCCAAGAAAGTACACTTTGCGCTTTGCGGCCTGTTCTTGAGGCATTATCCATGCATTTTCTTGGGTCAACAGGACTCTTGTATACTTTTCAGTTTCACAAAGTGCTTGACCCCCTTTCTGATGACCCACTGTAACATTACACACTGTGTGTCATCATATGTTTGTGCTGTTAGCGCTGGGCTTACACTAGCACTCGTCTCTCTGTTTGCTTACGGACGAGAGGGCATTGCTCACTGTCCTAAAAGCTTGTGCTTATGTTGTTTGGAACACTTCGTTACAGGGCCCAGACCTGCGACGTAACTTTATGAGGTGTTT
Organism: Salminus brasiliensis; assembly: GCF_030463535.1. NCBI lineage: Eukaryota > Metazoa > Chordata > Actinopteri > Characiformes > Bryconidae > Salminus > Salminus brasiliensis. The sequence goes on along the minus strand of NC_132878.1, from coordinate 6,244,333 downwards.
ATGAGGGGCCGCAGGCCGGTTTTTTGGAAATTAAAGTCATGGAGGTAGTTTTAACCGGTTGTAAGACTTGCAAAAGAAAATGTCCTGAAAAACAGATTAGACTGTTGATCTATGATTATCTGCGGTACATGTAGACTTTCAGTACTGAGTGATGCCATTATTCACCAATTACGCTCTACATATCTGGCTCACGCCGTGCCGTCTGACTTTGCGGCCCCAGATCTTGCATAACTCACTCAAACAAGGACGGGATCTCTTGGACTCCTCTCTCTCAAGGAACCTGTTACCCGTTGAAGTCATTTGGTTGTGCTGAACTGAGAACAGGTTGGCCATTCATCTTGTAATGGGTGAGATTAGGTTTTGGAAACGAGGTTCCCGTACTGAAAACATTAGCTTCGACATGGAGCTTGATATTTGAATCTAAACACCCCCACCCCAGGCCAGCATTTTGAATGTTTGTAGGGTTTTGTAGAGGTATTTTTGGATGTTTTTAGACGTAATTTTTTGAGTCTAGATTCAAGTTTAGAGTCAGGCTTGGGAGACATTAAAGAACTGAACTGAATCCAAACACGAATTAGCAATCTACATTTCTTAGATTCTTGGTTCTTTTCATGGGTTCATGGAGTCATGCTTTTTCTCAGATGTTCTTCAGGTTTTAGACCTCTGATGAGCCTCTGACGTTAGTCGTATGTTTTTACTGGCTAATCTGAATTCTGTCTAATGATTAGAACCAGATTGTTTCTTATTTATCATTCTGTTATCATTCAGTTCCTCCCAAGGTTTCTTCTGCATGATCTTAGAGAGCTTCTCCTTTTGAGTCTTGGTTCCTCTGAGTAGTCTTTACTTGTGCTTTTATAGAGTTTCTACTTTAGAGGTTATTTATGTACTTATGGAGTTTCTTATGTCTTCTCTCTGTTTTTTGTGAGAGTTTGTTCTTTAGTGTCTTTGTTCTCCTTAGTGGTTTTTCATATTCTTAGAAAGTTTGTTCTCATGTTCTTAGACAGTGTCTTCTTTTAGGCCTTAGTCCTAGGATTCGTCAGTTTTTTCCTAGATAGTCTCTCTGTCCCTCTGAGTCTAGTTTCTATTCGGTGGTTCTTCTTCACATTCTTAGATATTCTCTCCGTTTAAGTCTAGGTTCTTCTTAGTGGTTCTTCCTCATGTTCTTAGATAGTCTCTCTTTTTGAGTCTAGGTTCTTCCCAGTGGTCCTGCCTCACATTTAGTCTCTCCATTTAAGTCTAGGTTCTTCTCAGTGGTCCTTCCTCACGTTCTTAGATATTCTCTCAGTTTGAGTCTAGGTTATTTTCAGTGGTTCTTCCTCATAAGTATTTCCTTTTGAATCTTGGTTCTTCTCAATGGTTCCTTTACATGCTCTTAGGATACTCTAACTAGCTAGACTAACACAGTGTATCTGAGCCAACACTTCGGAATTGACCAAACCCAATGTTGTTTTATTGCATCATAATTATTATTATTATTTCAATTATATTGATATTAGTTTAATATAATTAAAACTGTAATTGAGTCCACATGCATGCCTGCATGAGCTGCAGGCACCAAGTTGTCCATGTTCACACGCCTGCAGTTTTAGACAGCTGTGTTTTAGACGATGCCTTTCTACAAAGCCAACGGTAACTGAGACCATCATCAACACACAGAATGCAAATATTTGTTTAACTGTCCATGGCAGGAACAGCTACTCGTTGTCCAGCCACAGTAAGAAATGTCCAGCTTATGAATGACCATATCATTTTCCAGACTTCAGGTCAGAATGGGGTGTCTGTGCACTCCACACAATGGGTCCTTCTTTGTCTGCTCGGTTCTCTCCCCCTATACTGAAAGACACAGTGACGTGTTTGTTTTTATACAGTGTTAGTGTGTGAGGTGTATATATATATATATATATATATATATATATATATATATAATTCACAGATTGAGAAGAGGTGGTACAGTGCAGTGAGTCTCGTTGGATGTGTGGAAAATGGGTCGTAAAGCAGATGCAGTTAATGATTGGCTAAACGGAGTGATTGCATTTGGGCATGTCAAAGACCATAGTGTGAAGGAAGGAGCTGAATCTGCAGGTGTATGGAAGCTTATGGTCATATGGGTCTACCAGCAGTGGCAGTAATCCCAGTCTACAGGACATTCTCTTTGTGGCTGAAAGATCAAACTGATGGATTGCATTTTCATATATATATATATATATATATATATATATATACCATTTATGATCTACAAGCTTTACAGTCTCTCTTTTTGAATATTGGTTCTTCTCAGTGTTTCCTCCTCATGTTCTTAGATAGTCTCTCTTTTTTCTGAACCTTCAATGAAAGTCGACTAAAAAAATGCATTTCTATTGGTCCATCCATCATGACATTTTACAGTCTTCTTTACAGTCTTGTTTCTTCTCAAAGGTTCTTTATGTTAGGATGTTTTTACTTTTGAACCTTGGTTATTCCCAGTGGTTCTTTTACAAGCTCTTAGGACACTCTGTTGCATCTGTTGTATCATTCATTTAATTTCAGTTAAATTGATATTAGCTGAATATAATTATATATATATAAAGATATCGTTGATGATCTACAGAAATTTTCAAAGCAGCTTTACAGTCTCTCTTTTTGAGTCTTGGTTCTTCTCAGTGGTTCTTCCTCATGTTCTTAGATAGTCTCTGTTTTTAAGCAGAAGGAAAAAAACCTTCTTAAGTTTTAATGAAAGTTGACGTAAAAAAAAAGTCAAATGTATGCATTTCTATTGGTCCATCCATCATGAGATTTTTACAATGTGAAGAAGTGCCACATTTGTGTCTGATTTTGTCAAAACATGAAAAATAAAGATGAAAGGAAAAGAAACAGCCCATGGTTTTACTAGAAAGCCCTTTTATGGTCTGAATCATTTCATTGCTTCTTTATTCTCCATTTTTGGCCTAAACATATATGAAAACAAACACACACACACTCATACACACTGCCCGGAACACCCCACCCCCGCTGTCCAGCCCATGAGTCTTGGGCAGACAGATTACTGCCTACTGACCCCCCCAACCCCCACCCCCCCACCCCTCTTAACACCTCCTGCTACCCCGTCCTCCTCTATGGTCCTCTTAGCCAATCAGAATCCTCCAAGCACAGGAAGGTAACACGACTCCAAGGTCCAAGCCTGAGGCTTTAGTCTTGGACACACTTCAGGCCAATAGCAGCAGTGTCACACACTCTCTCTCTCACACACACACATTTCTTGGGACTATTCTCCAGGCTTGGTGTTGAGGATTAGACCGGCTGGGGTCACACACCAGCCACCCTCCCTCTAGGACTATACCCATTGTTGGCTCTTGAGGATTAAACAGGCTAGGGTTTGGGCGTGTGGGCTACAGAGGTTCTCTGGTTCTAGCCTGCTTGTTCTCCTTTTACGATGCTGGCCCGGATGGATGATGCCCACTGTTCTCCTCTTCCTGTCTCCGCAGCTCAGTGCTGGTTCCGAGTGCAGCTGTGACGTGAGCCCTGACGGCACCAAGAAGAAGAAGTCCAAGAATCTGTAAGTCTGTACCCACTGTTCTGTTTGCTCATGTTCATGCGCTCAGTTCCTCAACTGGCCTAGTAAGAAGATCCTGGTAGATGTTCATCAGGCAGTGTGGAAGATATACTCTAGAAAATTGGTTCCCAGCGAAGGTTCCCAGACAGTTCTGGGGAAGACCTTTAACTACTAAGGAACTTGTACTTTAAGTTGAGGTCTTTTAAATGTGCTTTAGGCAACTAGACATGGTTCTTCTGTGGCATATCTCCAAAGATCTGAGTTCTTTGTGTCGCTACATTGTGTTTTAGTCTATTCTTATGCATAAAACAGTGAATGTGAAGGCTGGGTCAATCGGTTTCCCATCCTTTGGAGTGCTATTTATTATTTTACTTGATGATTTAATAGTTTTCAGCATCCTGATCAATTTGCACCAATGGACGCCAGGCCATCTGAGAGCTTACATCTGAGAGCAGTGATCCAGATTGAGAGTCCAGATTGAGTTGGACAGTTGTCTGGTGTTCCTAATGGGCTTCAGGCCTCATATGAGCTTAATTCCTGCTGGATTGTGGCTCTACAAACTTCTGTATGCTAAATATTTTGAGAAAAATCTGAGATTTGAGTATTTTTCCTTCTAGTATATGGCTTTTATTTTGAGCAGAGCATACCAATGTTGGGTTGGTTGTAGAAGAACCAACTACAAGACCCAAGATACAAGTTCATTAAGAGACACATTTTTAAGAGTGTGTTGTGAGAATGGGTTTGGTTTTAGTATTTACGTTGTTGGGAGTCAGCAGTGATCCAAATGGAGAGTCCAGATTGAGTTGGACTGTTATCTGTTGTTCCTAATGGGCTTCAGGCCTCATATGAGCTTAATTCCTGCTGGATTGTGTCTCGACAAACAACTGTATGCTAAATACTTTGAGGAAATTCTGAGATTTGAGTGTATGTAATTATTCTATGTGGACCAGAGCATATCGATGCTGGGTTGGCTGTACAAGAACCAAATACAAGACCCAAGATACAAGTTCATTAGGGAACTAAAAGACACATTTTTAAGCTTTTGTTGTGAGAATGGGTTTGGTTTTAGTATTTACGTTGTTTTTTCCAGTTATTGTCTACAGACGAAGTCCAATCAAGCAGATCAGCTACTTGTCCTCAGAGCTCTAGTTATTATTTTATTAATTTAGCTAATTAGGAGTCAGCAGTGATCCAGATTGAGAGTCCAGATTGAGTTGGACTGTTATCTGGTCTTCCTAATGGGCTTCAGGCCTCATATGAGCTTAATGTCTGCTGGATTGTGGCTCTACAAACTACTGTATTCTGAATATTTAGAGGAAAATCTGAGATTTGAGTGTATGTAATTCTTTTAGGTGGACCAGAGTGTACCAGGGAGGTGTTATCTGTACAAAAACAAAGTACAGGCCCATCAGAAAGTTCTTTAAGGAACCCAAAGTGGGATTTTAAGAGTGCATTTGAGTTATTATTGCATTACTTTTGCTCTTTAGATGTTTGCAGTGATCCAGAATGAGAGTCCAGACTGGGTTGGAGGGTTGTCTGATGTTCTCCATGGGTTTCAAGCCTCATATGAGCTTCATGACTACTGGATTTTTGACCCGAGAGTGCCAGGGATGTGTTTTCTTTAGCAAAAAGCAAAACACTCTGATATAATGAGTTACCTGGAAGCCTGTCTGCAAATTGTTTAAGCAAATGGTTCATAGCTATCACCATGTACACAGTGAGCCACAGCACGGATGTACACATACCATGCTAAGCTGTGGCTATAGCTGGAGATTAGGCTAATACCTCAGGGCATTTTGACCAGCTCTGGCAAATTATGTTTATGGGGGACTGATGAATCCCGTCACACTCAGAGTAAATATGAATATTTCCCTCTAAACGTCCCCCAGTCAACACGTATCCTACCAGTGTTCATTATATTCGCATCCACTTTATGGACAAATGTATTTGGACACCTACTCATTCATCATTTCTATTGAAATCAAGGGGATTAAAAACAGTCTATCCTGCTTTTGTTGGATTAACTGTCTCTACTGTCCAAGGAAGAAGGCTTCCCACTAGCATTGCTGGCAGGATTTGATTGATTCAGCAACAAGAGAGTTAGTGAGGTCAGGATGTTGGATGATGATCCCCAACTCCCTGACTCCCCCTAAAAGTACTGAATGGAGCTCCACTATCCATCATTTCAGAGACCACAGTTCTTCCACTGCTCCACAGCACAATGCTGGGGGGCTTTATACCCCTCTAGCCCACGCCTGGCATTAGGCAGCATGGTGCCAACAGGTCCATGTTTGTTTATTTGCTCCAGACAGTCCTATTCTATTGGCAGTACTTCTCTACAAGGACTAGATAAGCTGTGTGTGTGTGCATTTGCACATCTGTGCAGCAATGGGTGTAACCTAAAGTAGCTGTATGCATTGGTGTGTGTGTGTGTGTGTGTGTGTGTGTTCTCACTGATCACTGCTAGAGGCAATGTCTTATCAACATGAAGAGCTTAGCAGATCAGAGATGGCTGATCTCCGCCTCTCTCTCTCTTTCTCAGAGAGGTGTGAGGAGCTGCAGGAGGTACAGCTTAATGTTAAGGATGCCGGCCCTTCATCATTTGTTGATTCTCTCTGTCCTGCTGTGTCACTGCCATGCTAACCAAAGGTCACACATTAACACCTCCCATTACAATGGGTTCAGAATGGCCACCCTGTATTGCATGTCCCTTGCAATTTTAGGGCCCGGATAGCTCAGTCGGTAGAGCGTCAGACTTCAAGTCCCGGTTTGGGTGAGGCATCCATTTCTTTAGATGGAAGTGGTGGCTCAGCAGTTAGAGCTCTGTGCTATTGATGACTGGGTTGTGGGTTCGGTACCTGGGCTCGGCAAGCTGCCACTGTTGGGCCCTTGGGCAAGGCCCTTCACCCATTGGCTGCCCTTCAGCTAAAACACTGGCAGATTCCAGAATCATCCCTGATACAGGGATATACATTAAGGCAATGCACATTTTATAAGTGCAGTAGCAGGTCTTTTTTAAAAGGATGGGTCCTCAGTAGGGATGCACAGTGATTGTGATTAGAATCATATCATTGTATCAGATAATAATAATAATGATAAAAGAAAACTCTGATCAGCATCAAACAGATGTTTAGACATGACTGATATTTTAAATTATTAATGAATATTTATTATGATTATTATTATTATTTTTATTATTATTATTATTATTATTATTATTATTATTATTATTATTGCATTGAACTCCAGTAAAATATATGTATTCATTTTACTGCATTTTAACACACTGTGTTAATTATTATACATTTGCTGTCTGAACAAACCCTCATATTTTGGAAGTCAAAGCAAGACATTTTGGAGCATTTCTATTGGTCCATTCATCCTGAAATTTAACACAATATACATTTTTTGCTGTTGAAAAAATCAAAGTTTACAAATATTAAGGTAGCTTTTTAAATATATATTTTTAATATATTTTTTAAATACATATTTCTCTAAAATGAATATTGTTGTTTTTCTCTAATCACAGTCCAGGTAGTTCAGATCTTAACATTTTATAAATGTTTATGTATCAGCATCAGCAGATATGTACAGGTCAAATATCAGCAAATATCATCACAAGTCTTATATTGGTACATCCCTAGTCTTCAGTTGCTGTTTGATAACCTCTGTTTGGTCCACCAGGGGAGGTTTATTTCCCCCCTATCATTTAACATTTCATATTGTTGGGTGATATTACCTGTTATAACCAGTGTGTGAAATACCCTGCAGTGATTGAGGGGTCCCAGTTTAGGGTAAATCTGAGGAAAGGCATTTTTGGATTAGCTTTTTTGCATCTTCTTTTGGATTTCCTACTTGTCCCACAAGCTTCATTGACCCTTGAAGGAGATTTTGCTCATTTTCGGACCTCCAGTGGGTTATTAATGTTAGAGTTTCAGACACTCTGGTACCCTACACTGTTAAAAGTAGAAGTTGGAACTGTGGAGGAACCTCTTAAGATGCTCATTTTTAGCAATTTTAAGTTGAAGGACCTCCAAACGTTCCTCAAGAAACTTAGTACACATTTTCAGGGTCCTAAATGACATTCCCAGGCTATTTCTCCAAACCTCCGCTTGGTGTTTTTAACGGCCTGTGTTCCACTACTGCCCCAGACGATCCATTTATGTTCAGTCTATTTTTAACACTCAAATCCAATCAAATTGAATCATTGTGAGGTCGGAGGTTCACACCCTTAATGGAGAAGAATGGACGTTAGCTGAAGGAGCGCGCCACTAGTGTAGAAGAATGAGCTAGAATGAGGAATAGCCTCAAGAGGATGCATCTGGACAAGGCCCAAATGGGTCACATGTATTTCATTGTGATTGAGACAATGGTGTCACGCGAGTACTGTAACACCACACACACACACACACACACACACACACACACAGTCTTGCAGCTGCGAACACTGTGTTGTTTCAGCTGTCACTGGGAGGTAGCATGCAGGTGTGTGTGAGAAAGCAAGCGTGAGTGTTTGAGAGTGTGTGAGAGTGTGTGCAGTGTCGGTAGCATCTGCCCTGCAGGCCCTGGGTAGTCATCAGTGTGCTGCACCACAACTGGCTTAGTGCTGTAGAGCATTTCCATTTCCTTTGAATTTGGCTCGTTTCAATTGAATATGAGCTAAACTCCTGATTGACCTGGACTCAGAAGAGCCAGTCACACACAGAAACACACACACACACACACACACACACACACACACACACACACACACACACACACACACCTAACCTTCCTCTGTGTGGCTGAATGAATCAGGCTCTCAGTGATGTGGCGTAAATAATGACAGTAGTAGTGTCCTTACGGAGTGTGAGGAAAGCTGGTGGAGAAAAGGGTTTATAACAGCGCTAAGAAAACCTTGTATCTCCGTTTTACAGGTTTTCTACTGTAGATTTAATTTTGCCCCCATTTTTATTGGACAGTGACAATATATATAGATACATATATAAATATATATATACACAATGGTCACAGAAATAACTTGAATCTGACAAAAGTAATAATAATTAAAAATTCTATGAAAATTAACCAATTAAAATCCGACATTGATTTTGAACCATGCTTCAACAGAATTATTTAAAAAAGTAAACTCATTAAACAGGCCTGGACATGTTAAATCAAGGTGTGTCCACTAATTAGCATCACAGGTCTACAATCTTGTAATCAGTCAGCGGGCCTGTATATAGGGCTACAGGTAGTCACACATTTACACACCCAAGGGGTAATGCAAATGGGAGTGACAAAATAGACTTGACCCTCGACCTTTACCAACGGAAATCTCACACTGTGTATTTCTACCAACACAGCAACAGAGCCGTGGCTATGCTATTGAATAGTTTGTTACCATGGATGCGATACCTGTTGTCTACCAATACAACTAAACCCAAACGTTAGTAGTTATATAAGCTACAGTTCAGGATGAGCTCATTGATACTGATACTGATACTGAAAAGGCTTTGGGGGAAAGTTCTGTTGATCCCAGGCTGTGATCAGTGTGTCGGTGCGTTATGAGTAATGTCCCAGGTGGGACTGATAGGCTTGAATGACACAAATATCTCATTTTCTTGATCTACTCACATCATCATGGCTGATTAATATGCCGTCACACGCTCCTCCTCGGACAGCGCTGTTGTCACAGCTTTGCTATGTCTTGAATTCGTAAGCCTGTCTGTTTTACGGCATCGCAGGCGAGTCCTGACATGCTCGCCCCCAGCTGAGCCAGCATCAGGAGGGCCGTTCACAGGTCTTTCAGAAAGACAGTTGACCCAGTTTCCTCCAGTGATCGCTTCTCATTCAGTCGTCTGCTCAGCTCTGTGATCTAACTCTAAAGCACAGATCAGCTCTGTTGCTCTTGGTGTTGGACTCGGGCTGTCAAATGATTCAAAAAATGAGTCATGATTCAATGCTTTGGTCCTGTTGGTCTTATATTGGTCTTTAATGCTGCTGATGTTTGCTGAATGAACACAGTTTTTAATATTAATATATATATATATATATTTCATCAAACAAAGCTGAATTAGCTGAATCTGCAGACTATGAATGCCATAAAGTCCCAACAGCAATGCGAAAGACTAGTGGAGAGCCGGCCAAGACATGAGAGCTGTGATTGGTTATGGTTATTTCACCATAGTGATTTCTGAATGCTCTCAAAGTTCAGATATTAGTACTGTATTTAAATTTCAATAATAACGTTGCATTATAATTATTATAATAATTCATTTGCATTATTTGAGCAGTTGATTTTGAGCTGTTGTCATTTTTGCAATTAAATTCTCTAAATGGTAAAAAAAATTTTGGAATTTAGAGGAAATGTTGTCCATGGTTTATGAAATACAACGCAAATGTTCATTTCCCTTAAACACACTGCCTAGAAATAGTAAAACCAGAGACACTGATCATGTAGAGTCACACACACACATATATATATATATATATATATATATATATATATATATATATATATATATATATATATATATATATACAGAGGGAGAGAGAGAGTCAGTGGTTCAGCTCCCCCACAACTGTCACTCTCTCACTTTAGTTCATACAGTTTGTGGATTCTTGTTACAGTGGAATGAGCTAGAAGTGAACTGGGGCCCACTTTGCAGCTTGCTGCTAACAAAAGCTACCTAGCTTGCTGTTAGCCTACCTACAGGTGTCCTGGGAGTGTTGTCCAGACTAGTCTGCTGAAGGTGCTGCAGGAGTTGCTTTAAAAGCTGTTTAAAAGCACCATGAACACCATGAGGGGTCAATGAAAGAGGTGCGATTTTAACAGCTTTGTTCAGCTTTTAAAAATGTGATGTTAAAGACTTTAAACAAACAAAGAAATAATTTAGCTGGTATTATACAAATAAAAGGCACATTTCAGATTTCCCATCTTTATCATCTGTATTCTTTATAACCGTTGTTCGTACATTATAGGAGGTCTGTTATTAGAAAATCACTAATTATTTATTAATTGTTATTTAGTGTAGTTTAGTCTGTAATTAGTGGTTAGTAGAACATATCATATTTAACCCTTAGCACTGTTTCACTGAACTCTTGTATGGAACTCATACTGAAAAAATAGACATTCTGTCTTCTCAACCAAAGTAGCATGATCCAAATTGACTTATTAAATCCATATTTAGAGCTTTTTAGTCTCTAATTACTGATGAGTTGAACATTGAATTGAATTGAATTCTAAAGTCTGAATTTTGCACAGCCCCTGGTAATACTTCATGCTTAATAGTCTGCATAACAGGGTGGTAACAGTGTTTTTTGTGCATTATTATAACTGTATATGCAGTTAACAGTGATTTACATAACAAATCTCTTTATTATGCACGATTAAAGGTCATTATGAACCTTAATAAACCCTTTATTTGTGTTGCTTAAAATAGCTACCTAAGTGTTGCTAAGTGTTACCTAATTGTATGTACTTTCTCTCTCTCATACTTACAGTCCCGGCCTTCTACTTTTCTGTCTGTTGTTTTCCTTGGAGGCCCAAGTCTACTCAGCAGTCCTAGATTTATCAGCCTAATCTCGCCCAGATAAATCCTTGCACTCCTGAAGGGGATTTGCCTGTGCTAGTTTAACCTTTTCCGTTGGACGGCCTGCGGCATTCAGAACGCGACACCACATTATTCTGACAGTAAAAGCTGCCGTATTTAGCGTATTTAGCCCACATGTGGACAGGTTGCTGTCATAACTTCACTGACTGACACCTCTCCTCCGCCGGCGTCTCATCATAACAAGGTTCGGGAGTGTTTGTATTTTAATTCCGGTATGGAGGCCAAAGTTCTGTCTGTTTCAGCCTCTTATGTAACCTCAGCTTCTTGTTGAGGCAGGACTATCTGTGATTCAGCTCGTATTGTGTGAGATTGGGTTCAGAGGATACCTTGCAAGGTACCTACGGATACATTTATTCAGCATTGAAGTTGTTGTTTGATGAATAAATTTTAAGGTTTTGACTTTGGTTGGGGTAAACTGCCCAGATTTACCACCCTGTTATTTTGCCATAGGATTAAAAAAAGGCTAATTTTCCTTTTACAGATTTTTTTATGGATTTCTTTTACATAGGCTTTTCTTTTATTGGCTAGTCTAGACAGCTTACAAGAGCATAGGCTAGCCTAGCCTAGCCTAGCATAGCTTACAGCTGTAACAAGAACACTGCAATTCATTTAAGCTGTCCTCTCTGCATCGTGTGCAGCTAGCTAGCTGAGGAGATTGTAGCCGGTTGGTTAGGTTAGCTTTTAGCCTAGCACCCACTCACTTTCTGTCTTCTCTGATAGGCCTAGCATTAAATTTGATGCCCCCCGGGATTCTTTTAAATGGGCACTTCCTCCAGGTCAATCCCTTTTCCCTTCTCAGGTGTTCTATTATGGCTAACCTTATCACACAGGGTTCTACGCAGTACTTAAAACAGGCTCTTTGACTCGTAATGACAGCAGAACCTGCAGCACTGGTGCTATATAGAATCTTTTATTAAGAATTTCCCATATTAAGCTTTCCCACCAATGCAAAGAACGCTTGACACAAGCAAAGAACCATTTTAGCCTCTAGACAGTTATTTAAGTTGTATCTAGAACATTTGCGTTTACTAAGGAACCCCTTAAGAACCATTCTTTATCCTATTTATAGTCCAACGGTTTTTAAGATATATGAGCATCGTATGAGCAACTTCTAGTAACACCCAACCAGCCACAGGCAACCACTTGGCACCACACTGGCAAACACTTGGGATTCCATAGCAACCGCCTAGCAACACCCTAACAACCACTTAGCAACCACTTGGGATACTATAGCAACCACCTAGCAACACCCTAGGAACCACCTAGCAACATTTGGGATACCATTGCAACCACCTAGCAGCATTCTAGGAACAACCTAACAACCATATATCAACACTATTGCAACAACTACAGAGCAAACTACTGCAGGTCTGTCACAGCGTTCTTCAAAGCCTTTAACAACATGGGCTGGAGCTAGTTCAGACAGCCCCAGCTCCTGCAGCCATGCAGTGGAATCAGAGCTGGAAATCTCACAATCATTCATGCTGGAGACTCCAAAAGTCAGAGTATTAAGCTGCACCCAGAAATCCCACATCCATGATATCTCAAACCAGTGTACCAGCAGCATTACCATCATGACATCCATTTAGTTAATGGTGAGGATGCAACCAATGATGGTTTCCGTCGTGGATTATTGAGTGTCATTCTTTCAATCCATTAACATGATCATAAACTGGGAATCGGCTAATCCAACCATTATGCCCTCTGCTCTTCCTCCCTGTTTCCCCGTCACAGTGCCGCCATCTCTGAAACCACCCGTCCCAAAGTTTACACTTGTGGTTGTGAGTGCTATTGCATGTGTTTATGTGCTTTCCGGTAAGTGTCTGAGTGTGTTCCATTACTCAAACTTGCGAAAGCACAGTACAGTACGCAAGACCGCAACACAACACAGACCAAATGTCCCGCAGTTCCACAAACACCAGGAAAGAACATCAGAATCAGGAGGACATCCACAGCTAACTGTCCTACAGAGATACAGTACATCCCCACACAAGTGCTGCTTGCTTAACCACACAGGTGCTACAAATGGCTACCATAAGGCCAGTCGTTCCTTATGGAACCCAAAGTGGTTCTTCTATGGCATCGTGGAAAGAATCCTTTGTGGCACCGTTATTTTTAGAAGAGCGTATAGATTATATACACCGATCAGCCATAACAATAGTACCACCCACGTAATGCTGACTATTGACCATTTGAGGCATGGACCCCACAAGACCCCTGAAGGCATCCTCTCTCTGGTCTCTTGCACCAATACATTAGTAGCAAATCCTTTAAGTCCTGCAAGTTGTGAGGTGGGGCCTCCATGGGGCCTCCATCAGTGAGCCTTAGGTATCCATGACCCTGTCGCTGGTGGTCCTTTCTTGGAGCACTTTTGCTAGGTACTGATCATTGCATACTGTGAACACCCCACAAGACCTGCAGTGTTCTGATCCAGTTGTCTAGAACATCACAGTCTGGTTCTTGTCAAAGTGTCTCAGGCAGTCGGTCAGCTGCTCATGCTCTTGATCATACAGTTCGTGGATTCTTGTTACAGTGGAGGCTCTCAATGGGAGTATACTGCTGGATGATTGATCTGCAGGTCTCCAGCAAGCGCTGTCCAGAGTAGTCTTCTGAAGATGGTGAAGGTATCAATGTTTAAAAGCTGTAGTTAACCGAGAGAAGCTACTCACATGGATTCAATCAGCACAATATACAATATTCAACCCTGCTGTCTACTCGTTTGAAGCCGCAGCAGAAGGCCGGTACTTTGGCATGGAACTAGTCCAGTTAAACTTCCAGTTCATGTACAGGTGTTGTTGTATCAAGGCTTAAAGGCTCAGCTGCAGGACGGCAAAGCAGCGGGGAGCTCAAGCCCATGTCAGGGCTTTGTTAGTGTGTTGGTTAAGCCCAGGCATGGGGAGCGGATAGCTCTGTCTCTCGGCCCTGGAGGTGGGATTAGACGGAGTCTGGCTGCACTCGCTCGAGCAGAACCTCCAACCCGACCTGGCGTTCAGTCAGTGCTTGGCTTTAGTTCTGTCTGATAGAGAGGAAAGTGTTTATGTGGGGGTGGGCGGGGGGGTGAAAGTGTGGCTTTAAAGGGAAAGAGAGCAAAACATTAAAATCAGATCAATTACATCACACTTCGCTTTTCTGGGAACGCTGCCGGCAACTTGAATATTTCTATAATTAAACGCTGTCTAATTCCAGGATTTTCATCATTCACGTGGATCTGAATATTTCTGAAAACATATCCAGTAGCATTTCTAAAAAGTATAGGGCTCTGAGTGGCTCCAAAGACCAAGTTCAAATCCCGGGTCATGCTCCTTCGCCTTCAGCAGTCGCAGCCTGATAGAGCACAATTGGCCATGCTCTCTCTGGGTAGGTAGATGGTACTCTCTTCCCTGACCACTCTCGTTGTGATGCTGGCAGGCACAGGAGTCTGTCCGACAATGTACCAGAGCTGGGGATCCGGTGCTTTCCTCAGAATATATTATATCATATATATATATAGCATTAATGAGGTCAGGATGTTGGATGATCACCACCACACCACACCTCATCCCCAACTCCCCAACTCATAGCAAAAGTACTGGATGAAGAACCATCCAGCATGGAGCGCATAGGTTCATGTTTATCTGCTCCAGAGAGTCCTATTCTATTGGCAGTATTTCTCTACAGGGTCTAAACAAGCTATATGTCTGTATCAGCAATGGGTACAACGTAGCGTAGCTAAATGCATTCATGAGAAGAGTATCCGCAAACATTGGGACATGTAGCGTAGCTTAAAATATCTGTGTTGAGGTAAGTACTGACGTCCAGAACCGACATGCCCCGAATGACGGAATGATGACCGTATGAAATTGGATCTGACTGAAAGAATCCCAGACTCAGACTGGGTGGGGCTTTAATCGAGAAAGTCACAGTCTTGCTGTGTTAGGCCTCTTCAGTACCTCGGCAGTCTCACCACATCACTACGCTGAAATTGGGTAATTGAGTCAACTGAGTTGACCCATTTCAGCCACCGCGCTCCGGGCCGACCCCTGCCAGGGCCTGTGTGAATGAGCACAGCATGGTGTTCTCAGAGTCCATTCTCCGAACTCGACGGGATCTCTCTGTCGTGTCGTACCCACTCTGATTAGCTGTTCGGCACTCGCAGTGCTGACCCCAGCTGGCCCTGAGCTCAGAGGCATGCGACTGTGTGACAGCGGCTGCTCAATTCTTCCTGCACTGTGTTGACCCTATCAATCAGGGCTGACCACTGAGGAGTCACCAGTTAACTCTGACTTTGTTACGTTAGG
This sequence comes from Salminus brasiliensis, assembly GCF_030463535.1. Lineage (NCBI taxonomy): Eukaryota > Metazoa > Chordata > Actinopteri > Characiformes > Bryconidae > Salminus > Salminus brasiliensis. The sequence continues at coordinate 6,228,932 of NC_132878.1, read as the reverse complement.
GAACAACGTTAGCAGGTGTGAAAACAGCATGAGACTAGTTTCGGTTCTAGCTAGTTAAGAAAGCCTATTTAATGACTTCTCGGTCAGTACCTTTCACCGTTAGCTAGAGCGCAGGGTCAAGGGTCTCGATAAAGGGGAAGCCCACTGATTTTTTTTTTTTTTTTTTGCTAGAATGGAAAAAAGCCATCCAGTCTGGGTGTGGCATGAACCACTAGGTTCTAGATAGACTTACAGAGCCAGAATTGTTTACATTGGTGGTGCATAGGAGTTTAATCCCGGGTCATGCTGCTTCGCCATCAGCAGTCGCAGCCTGATAGAGCACAATTGGCCATGCTCTCTCTGGGTAGGTAGATGGCCCTCTCTTCCCTGACCGCACTCGTTGTGATGCTGGCAGGCACAGGAGTCTGTTGGCCGATGTACCGGAGCTGGGGATCCGGTGGTTATGAATACGCTGAGTTTTGAGACCAAAAGCTAGACCCCCAGTATCACCAGGCCTGACTAAGTAGGCCAACCGACATCACTAAGCTGGAGGACCAACATGACCAAGCATGGCCGAAATCAAATGCAACATACGCTATGCTGGTCAGGAGCTGGTTAACCAGCTAGCTTACCAGTACTGGGTATATTTTGACCTGGATGACCAGCTTAGCTCTTGACCAGAATGGGGTATGTGTGTGTTTACGTTTGATGGTTTAGCTGGTCAACAAGCATGACCACCAAAAAACAGAAGGTTGACCAGATTAGCTCTTGACCAATATGGGGTATGTTTTTGTTGACTAACCTGGCCAAGTTAGACCACCAGTATGACCAGGCCTGACTAAGTTGGCTGACCAGCATGACCAGCATAACCAAGTTGCAGCTGCTGCAGCTCAACAGCAAGTGAGAACCGCTTAAGGGTCTTCAACACTTTTGGACATATGCTATGCTGGTCAGGCGCTTGTTAACCAGCTAGCATACCAGTACTGGGTGCGCTTAGCTCTTGACCAGTATAGGGTATGTTTTTGTTTAAGTTTGATGGTTTTGCTGGTCAACGAGCATGACCAAGCTGACCAAGCTAGACCACAAGTATGACCAGGCCGACTAACATGCTCCAAATGCAGCATACACTGTGGTGGTCGAGAGCCGGTTAACCAGCTAGCTAACCAGTATAGAGTAGTACATTTTTGCTGAAAACCAGCTGGATTTTTTAATGGGGCAGGCCTCCAGGTCACGGCCATGCTGCAAGTAGGGCCTATGGTGACAACATTAGTCGTACCAGTTGTTACAGGGAGTGAGTTGTTTTTCTGAGAAGCTCATCTGGGGTGGGTTCTGGCACCTGGTGCATGATCTGATATCCAGTGAACTACAGAGTAGCTCGCAACTGATCCGTGATCAGCAGTTGAAAGGAAGCGACGCAGCATGAGAATGCCGAGCCGAGCGCAGAGCGGCGGTGACATTGGCTCGCACCCCCGGGGGACCGGGCCGCACAGCTGGTTTGCTGGTTTCCTTTTGATGCTCTCGCTCTTTAAAGCCCCTTCTGTCAACACGTTAGCGTCCCACCTGTGACAGCTGCCCCAGGGCTCCCTGGAACCGCCATCATCGCCCCATTCATGAGCGTGACTCACGAGAGAAGAACAGCAAGCTCACACGAGAGGCTGCTGATTGGCTGGGACTGTGCTGATATTTGCCTTTGCAGATGCAGGTGTAGCGGTAGTGGGGCTGTAGTCGTGGAGGAAGGAATGTTCCTATAAACAGCTCGACAGCAGCTCTTCAGCAGCTACAGCAGCTCGGCAGCGGGTGAGAACCGGTTATTGGTTGTGCTGGGGGAAGGACGGTTATGGGCCTTCGACGCTTATGGACCTTCAAACTCTGGACTGCTTTGGACACTGTATTTCCCACTACTCTTGACCTCTCGTTTAACATGTAATAAAGATGCTACAAGATCTTCAAGGAACTTTTGGAGGTTCTTAAACATGGTTAAAACTGCGGAGGAACCTCTTAAGATGCTTTAAGGAACCTTCAAAAAAAGAAAAAGGTCTGAAGGATCAGTAAAGAACTTTTAGAGGTTCCTCCACAGATGCAAACTTCAAGAACCTCCAAAAGCTCCTTCCTGTCCTTTTAACAGTATACAAAGGGTTATTTGAGGGGTACTGTAGAAGAACCATTATTGGTTCCATGTGCAAAAGTGATTAGTGCAAATGTGAAGCAATTTTACTGGACGTAAAGGTTCTTCACAGTCACATATCTCAGTCATGTATCTCATATCTTTAGAACCAAGATCTTCGAGGAACTTTTGGAGGTTCTTAAACACAGTTAAAACTGCAGAGGAACCTCTTATGGTGCTTTAAGGAACCTTCAAAAAAACGTTTCTTCAAAAAATGAAGAAAAAGGTTGTCTGAAGGATCAGTAAAGCACCTTCAGAGGTTCCTCAACAGTTGCAAACTTCAAGAACCTCCAAACGTTCCTCAAGGATTCTGTCCTTTTAACAGTGAACAAAGCGTTTTCTGAGTGGTACTGTAGAAGAACCATTGTTGGTTCCATTAAAAAAACATGCGCAAAAGTGATTAGTGCAAATGTGAAGCAGTTTTACTGGATGTAAAGGTTCTTCTCAGTCACGTATCTCATATCTTTAGAACCAAACATGGTTCTGTTAAAGAATATATTGTAGCACCTTTATTTTTAAGAGTGTAAATGATACTGAAGATCCTTTGGGTTTTTGTTTTCCTGTGGCTCCATATATAAAAGGCCACATGAGCCATGATACCAGGCAGATTCCAGGCCTTGGAAATCATACACTATATGTCCAAATGTTTGTGGACACCCCTTTGATCAAATGCATTCAGCTGCTTTAAGCTGCACAGCCAATAGAATATGAACATGAATATGAACCTATTGGCCATGGTATGGTCTAGGTGTGGTCTACAGGGGTATAAAGCCCCCCAGTATTGAGCTGTGGAGCAGTGGAAGAACTGTGTTCTCTGGAATGATGGATGGTGGTGCTCCATCCAGTACTTTTAGGATGAATTGTGGAGTTGGTTGGGGAAAAGGTGGGCCGGTGATCATCAACATCTAATATCCTGACCTCCATTAACACTCTTGTGGCTGAATGCAATCAAATCCTCAGTTACTCCAACAGAAGCAGCAGAAACTCTTTTTTACTACCCTTAATTTTAGAGGAAGCCATGAATCAGCAGGTGTCCCAATACTTTTGTCTTTTTGTCTATTCAGTGTAATATAGACTCATGCCGTAAACACACCAACACACACAGACATAACACAGGACAGTCCATACTGTAGGCAAGCTGGCCTGTAATTGGGTAAACCATAGCCCCGCCTCCCCGCACCCCCCTTCCCTCCTCCCCTGGCTTTAAAAAGAGCGTGGAGGCTCTCAGCAGGGTTAGAGGAATGTGACCGGCCGCCCACCCTGCCCCAGAGCAGCGCTCTCCGACAGCCCCCCTGAGCACACACACACTCACTCACGCGCACACTCATGTTCCACACAATGGTGGACTTCTCCGAGAAGTACTTGGAAAGGTAGGCATGCTTTCTCCAGCGTTTGTCCTCTGCTGCTCTGAGGCTTCTGTGATAGACAGATTGAGGATGAGTGAGGAGGGGAGGGAGGCGCAGGGAGAGCTTGAGGCTTCGTTTAGGACTAAATGAGGCTGTGTGAGGTGCACCTCTCCAGTGGCTGGTCCAGGCTGGGACTGGGAGAGAGAGGTCCATCAGGTTATCTGACCCTCCTGCTCCTGCCTATTTTGGGTTTCGGTGGCTTTCTTCGTCTCTTCTAAGGCTTCTGAAGAGCAGCTTCTGTGACTGAATGGGAGATTTGCTGGGCGCTGTTTGGTTGAGCTTGACTGGTTTGACTGGGACTTCTGATGCAGACTCTTTAAAGGATTTTGAAGCGGTGAGATGTTCTCCAGAGGGGTTCTCCTCAGTGCTGGCTTCTTCTAGAGTAAAGATCTCCAATCCCTCGTTGCTATTTGCTTATTGTTGTTTGCTGAGCACGTCTTAAACCTAGTCTTGCACTAAACTGCAAGGCTGTGGAAAAAGAAAAGAGCCAAGAGGAACCAAACAGGGTTCTTTGGAGCAATGCTGTAGAAGTAGAAGAATGTTTTATGCACTGTACGACTACTTGATAATTTGCAGTATATCGTCGCTGTCATGCAAATAACTCAAATCTCCAAAACTCCAACTTTACAGGAGAAGGAAAAAAACTTCTTAGCTTTCAATGAAAGTCAATGTAAAAAGATTTAAATCCAAGTCATTTTGAAGCATTTCTATTGGTCAGTTCTTCATAAAATTTGGACACAATGTAACACAAGGTAATTTAACCCCTGAAACAGTCTGTGTCCCGCCGGCGGGACAAAAGTGTTACTACATGACATATGACTTCTATTACCAGAGAATTGCCCCACCAGTTTGTATAGAAGTCCCTGTAGTTACTGAGTAATACACCTTAGTGTGTAATTAGCCTTGCTGTGTTAAGGGGTTAAGCAATTTTTGCTTATTAATATTTTAGTGTCGTCCATCTGCAAATTAATTTTTTTAAAGAAGTAATGCAGTTAATTTCACTTGTTTTTTAACCCAGCAATGGCAACCGGCGCTTTCACCAGATCAGTTGTAGATACTTTACACTATATACAATGATTACAGCTTTGGACAAGCTAGCATTTTTGCAGTGAACCCACATTTTCCCTAGAAGAACTACTGAGCTTGTAAGCGTGTTGGCCTGGACTTGCTCTGCTCTAGGACACCATCTACAGTATAGCAGCGCTGGGCCTTGTAGTGGTTGTAGTCTGAGTGCAGTGTTTTCAGTGTGAGATGAATGGGCAGGACGGGGCGGGAGTCGTTCCTGTGTTATTGACACAGCAGAGTGACATTTGAAGGCTTGAGCAGGCATGCAAACACTCCGTCAGTTTTGCTAGCAAGGGCTGAAGCAGGGCCTCTGAGAATGCCGAGCGCAATGCACGCTCACAAATAACCCGCAGGGGAACATGCATGGGTCAGCTTCTTTCTCTGGACGGTCCACATTTACCCCTCTGGATGTGTGACATTGCTGGTTTATGTATTATCACTATTTTACACTACATGTCCAGATGTTTGTGGACACCCCTTCTTATGAATGCATTTGGCTACTTTAAGGTGCACCAATTGCTGACACAGATGTGTAAATGCACATACACACACACACAGCTATGGAGAAGTACTGCCAATAGAATAGGACTCTCTAGAGCCAGGCCAGGTGTGAACTCTATCCAATGCTTTTGGGATGAGTTGGGGAATTGGGGATGATGAGTTGGGGTGGTGATCATCATCATCCAACATCCTAAACTTACTAACACTCTTGCCACTGAATGCAATCAAATCCTCTCAGCAGTGCTCCTCCGAAATCTAGTAGAAAGCCTTCTTCTCCCTGGACAGTAGAGACAGTTATTCCAGCAGTGGGTTAAACTCTTTAAATACTCTTGTTTTCAGCAGGTGTCCAAATACTTTTGTCTATTATTTAAACTCAATTCCACCCATTAGTAAGATAAGAAGAGACTGGACAAACTCATAAAGAGGGCCGGCTCTGTCCTGGGGTGCTTCTTAGACCCAGTGCAGGTGGTGGGAGACAGGAGGATGACAACCAAGCTGGCATCCATGCTGGAGAACAGCTCCCACCCCATGCATGAGACTCTGGCAGCACTGGGCAGCTCCTTTAGCGACAGGCTGCTTCACCCCAAGTGTGTGAAGGAGCCGTATCGCAGGTCCTTCCTTCCTGCTGCCGTCAGACTACACAACCAACACTGCTCCCAGCGGACCACATACACACACACTTAACTACACACACATGTTCATGTTCAGGGAATACTATGTGCAATATCCCACCCCCATGTGCAATTAAGAGTCTTTTGCTGTAAATAATATTGTTTATTGCTTTTTTAATTCTTATTTATATTGTGTATATAGTGTAAATTATTTATCTAAATTTTTGTAACTGAGTGTCCTGCTATCCATTTCTGCTGTTACACTGTGAATTTCCCCACTGCGGGACTAATAAAGGACTATCTTATCTTATCTTATCTTAGTTAGGACTCCCCATATCACACGATGCTAAGGCTAGCATGTGCTACATGAAATGATCTGCTGCTCTAATGCAACATCATTGAAGCTCAACACGCTTAGAGGAGAACACTAACTGCCAGTTCTTTTACACCAGCAGAGGGCCATCCTACCCGTCCCAGAGACAATCCCCTAGGCCAGTTATGCTCTCTGGGACTCCCAGCCATGGATGGCTGCGGCATCACCAGGTCTTACTGTGGTGTAGTCTAGTGAGTCTAGTGAGCTTATGAAATTTTGGAATTTTGGAAGAAGGAACATGCCTGAAGCCCCTTCTCCCAAATCTACGACAGGTCTTCGCAACCCTCCACCACCCCGTCACCTCTCTTTTAACCCTGTCATCTATCATTCCTATCTCTACTTATCAGAGGGGGGACTGGCTTCCTTCCAGGCTTATGATGGACACCCTGACCACTGCTGCTACTCATTTTTTCACCCTGCCCACTGCACATACTCATTATCTAAAGGAGCTTGCAGTACACATCTATATTTGTGCTCCTAGGGGATCCGAACCTTGGCATTGCCTAAGCACTGTTAAGAAATGAGTGCTTGTGAAACGGCCCCAGGAAACCTCCTGAGATAATCTGAAGGTTCTTAAACTTCAGAAAGACGCTTCTGCAAGACTTTGGTTCTCAAACCGGTTCTCCTGATAGGGCAGGTCATTTGTTCTACACTCTTAAAGATTAAAAGGTTCTTCAACTGGTTCCTTGAGCAGTGTCATAGAAGAACCACCATGTGTATGGACATTTTAATGTCTTACAAACATGCTTCTTCATGGAGCTGGAATGATCTACAGCTGGGGGACCTTGAGGACTGGTTTGAGAACCACTGCTGTACAGCAGCTTCCATTAAAAGGCATTTTGGGAAACCAGCTTTCACTAAAAAGACCTCCTCTGTTTTAAGGACAGCACTCTACCCATGGTTCATCATAATATTTTATTTTTTTTATGGCTGCAGCATCTGTAGCGGTGCCTCTCCGGGGCCGTCATGTTCTAAATGTCTTTCCCACTGCAAGCGTCCTGGTTTCCGTGGACCAGAATAGCTGCGAGCGGCACTGAGAGAGCTATCCGGGGCCTGCTGGAGTTGACCAATGAGGTCTAGAGACGAGAGTGTTTTGGGCTGACCCAACGCCCACCCACCCTTTGCTTTTTTTTCCCTGCAGCTAGTGAAGGGAAATGTCAGATGAGTGGCAGGATCAGTGTATCCTAATTCGATAAGCCCCAGTCAGGGAGCATCCTGGTGGGGGGTCACAGCGTACTTACAATGAGTAAGCGAATCAAAGACGAGTGTTTCTGGCTGATAGTTAGCTCCGGGGCTTCTTTTTCTAGACCACGAGGTCACGGCCTGGTGGAAGAACGGCCCGGAGACAGGACTGACCCTGCTCGGCTGCCTCGTTGCGAAGAGATTAGAGAGGGTTAGAAGTTCTTGGTTCACTTCTATTCTGTTCTTAGATCCAGCTGTCTCAGCAGAGACGTCTGGCCAGTGAGTGAACCCTGGGTGTCTGGGGATGTAGATGTAACATGAGAACGTATGCATATGCAAGGTCTGTAGGTCAGAATCAGATAATTGGCGTTTAGACAACACCTTCTGGCAGCACTTTATTTGGCAATTAGATTGATTGGAATTTGGGTGCTCCAGACCGGCCCTACGGTCTAACTGCTGCTTGTTATTAAGTATGAGGAGATTCCCATTAGTTCAGATTCCAGAGGCTCAGAGCTCTATTATGAAAATTCTCCCAGTCTGGAAATGGCATGTGATAGGGGAAGTTCTGACTTGCAGATTGGACTAAACAGTAAACAGATTGAAGGGGCGGAGCCACAGGCTAAATATCTTACACAGTATTTAATCAGCTCATTTATTGATGTTTTTGGAGAACTTCTGACTAACCTATGTTGAGATAACTCATAAAATGCCCAGGAATCAGTTACTGCTTCCCTTTATGTTGACCTTCCTGTTAAATTCAAAGCATTGCAATTATAAATACAGTAGAGCTGCATGTCCCTCTCCTGAAGGCCTCTCAAATTCCTTACATTGGTGAATAAAGCCCTTTACAAGGATCTCGTGTCGACCTTCAGCTGACCACAACTGAAATAGCTCCGTGCTGCATATTCTCACCGGCTTGGCTATTTTGCACTGCGCGGGAGAACCGGCCGGGATTGACTCCTCATGCCTGGGAGGTGGACGGAGTCGCAGATGGGTGTGGAATGTGTCCCATCTGAAGCTCTGAGCAGGAATGTGCCACTGCTGCCACATGCACACAGACTGTGTTCGGATTTGGAATCGGTGGAGCTTTGTTTTTTTCTGGATCTGACTGAGAGCATTCAGAGTATCTGGGCTGGAATGATGAGACCTAGCTAGTGTCTGAATCTCATGATAAACAGCCCAATTAGAAATGCTCCAGAATGACCTGGACTGAGATCTTTTTACATTGACGTCCATTGAAAGTTATGAAGGTTTGTACCTTCTCCTGTAAAGTTGCCATTTTGGAGATACAAGGCTTTTGCATGACTGTGAGGATATTGTGATCAGTATTGTGGATTTGGATTGGCTCTTTGTATCCTGTTTGGTCATATTATATATAAGGGTACAATATGTAAATGAGCTCTCTAACATACCTCAGTGTCTTTGTTTGTTGCGCTACAGCATCCTGACCAATCACAGACATTCAGGTTAAGTGTAGGCTGGTAAAGAGTTAAAAGTATGTTTGTAAACAACAAACAAATAACTAAATAATTTTTTATTTAATTTTTTAGTTCCTTCATGTGTTCCTCTAAGGAATCCCGGCTGTGATATGTAGCAGTGAAGCTGAAATAAGGGGGTCGGGATTCACCAAAGTGTCTTAAGACAGAAATTCTTCTTTGATGTGCTTTTTTTCCTGGAACTTTATTCTTAAGAAAATGTTTAGATATATATATATATATATATATTTTTTTTTTTTTATTATTTTTTTTTTTTACACATTTTCTTGGTTCTTTTACTTAAGAAATATTCTAAAAACTATTGATTTTCTCAAAAAGAAATGTTCCTTAAAAAAAAAAAAAACTTAACAAAAGAAAATAAAATAAAATAAATAAATATTTTCTTATTGTTGCAATGATCCGAAAGTCAGCCTCTAAAATTCTGTTAATTTATTTCATTTTAATCAAATCACTAGAATGCATCTAATCTAATTTAACAGGCTATCTGATGTCAGATTTATTATTAGTTTGGTTTGATTCAGTTTTTTCCTTTATTTAACAAACCTGCATAGTTTTTAATAAAAAAAATGGTGTATAATAAAAGTTATTTTGAGCAGTTAATTCAAATGAAAAGTTATTCAATTATTTAATTATTTTAGTTCTTATTTATAAATTAAGGCTTTGCTACAAATGACTACGTACGAACACATAAGACACAAAAGAGTGTCTTAAAATATGAAGAAAATAATTAGTAAATAAGACTTACTATATATTTAGACCATATTTTTATTGCATTTTTATAAACTTATTGTTTATCTGTGTTTATTATTTGTTTCTTAATAACTACAATAGCTACAAAAAAGTATATTTTGGCAACTGAAAACTTCATAATCTTGCCAATATTTTGCATATTTCCACTGATTAGATTGTGGTATAAATATTATAAGATAATTCAACATATTGCTGGATGTTTTTCACATTTTTACAGTAACATTCTTTAGATCAGTGAAGAAATAATGCAGATAATGTTGCAAAAAAATTAATAGATTACCTTAAAACCTTAAAATGTTTGTACAACTTACTAACCAGCAATAAATATATCATCAATATATATCATCTCATCAATAAATATGAGATATATCAACTGGACATTTTTTACAGCTTAGTCCACATGTTCGTGCAGTAGATGAAGCATTACCTATTATAATGCTGCTACTCAAAGCCACTCCTTTATCCAGTGCTGTGTTACATTAGTCTTCAGCTCTGGTGTAACATTCACTAGAGTCCAGAAGGTGGCAGCATTTCACTTAACATAACAGACCCACGGCCCGAACTCACAGCACGAGTGCTGATCTAGGATCTGCTGCTGTCTTTAGGGTGATTACAGTGAACATACAAGCAAAGCCTGATTCCAGATCAGCGCTCCCACTCTGAGAAGCTTTATGAACAAATATGGGCCCTCGTTTAGCTTCCCCCTGCTGCCTTTACCCTCTCCTCCAGGATCAGCAGCTCCGTGTACGGGCTATCAGCAGCAGAACAGCCGTGCTGACCCCAGATCAGTCAAGGGGACTTCACATTCCTTTCTCCATCTGGGCTCGGAGGGCTGCGTCACATCTTTCCACTTAGGCCCCCACGCAGCCCCTGCCATTGTATTGAAACCAGATCCAGGCTGTAAATTGTTTCATTACACTCGCAAATATTTTCCAGGGCCCATAAACTGAGAAGCCTCTCCACTTCCATGTACACACACATATGCACACTCGGGCCCCAGCCTTGGCCCCCTCTGGTCCCCAGCTTGAACTTCACTCAGTTTTCTTTCTTTTTTTTTTTTTTTTCCACCCTGGCCAAAAAAATAAGCCAATCAAACGAAAGCATTCCAGTCGTCCGTCAGTGCTTTATGTGCTCTAAAAAAAGCCTTATTTTGTAGGCTGACCCATTTCGGTTTCCAAATTGTGGCTTTTCTTTTTTTTTTTTTACTGTTTTTGCAAAAATTGGATTTGACTCATCCTTCATTGTGGCCCACTTTCCCGCTCAGGATTGTATTTACACTTTGTCATTTCATTAATATTCCTCAATAACCTGCCCCAGCCGCTCCACAGAACAGCACCCGTACTGTACCGTGTGAGCTCATGTTCGGAGCAGCCCGGGCGAATCGCCCTTATCTTATCTCCTAACAGATTCTGCTGAGGAGCAATGACTCGGTGCGTCAGCGCAGACGTCACCTTCCCCCATGCCCCCCACTGCACCCACAACAACATAAGACCTGTTTATGGATAAATAAAGTCCAGATCTTTGTCAGGCAAACACCCAAGATCCCGAGATAATGCCAGATAGTGTGATGAGTGGCACTGGGACCGTAGCAGTCCTGTGGTTTCTGTCAAAAGTATGGAAACGTAGTGGGCGGTCTGGTGACATGTTGTTTTGATGGGCTTCTGTTGATGCCTCCTGGTGATCATCTCGTCTCTGGCATCGAAACATCTTCTCAAACCGTCCTGAACTTGGGTTATCAACTGGGGTTGACAATCAGGAATTTTTCAGAGGGTTTGTTAAGGATTTGAGCTTTTGAGGATGAGGTTTGTGGGACTATCAAAGGGGAACTGGGCGTATTATCTTGGGATAGTAAACGTAGCATTGGAAATGGTCTGGAGTCTGTTCCATAAGTGTCCTAATTGTTGTATTTCACCTGTTTTTGGGCCTTTTTATATGTTTGAAGTCATTTTGGAGTGAAACTGTCTGGGAATTTTGCACATTTTAGGTATTAATGGATAAAAATATTAAAATAAGTAAAAAAAGAAATGAAAAAGAAGCAAAATTTGGTTATTTTCCTTGCTAAGATCTCCAATAATGTGCAATCTATGGGTACAGAGATTGAGCATTTCCAACCATAGCTCATGTTTACAAGTCCAGTGAAACTCAGAACTGGGAAAAACCTGTAGAAGCAGTAACTGGGTTCACATTACAACAATTTAGGTGCTCCGTTTCATTGGTATTTTCTATTTTCGCATGCATCAGTCACACAGATACGATAGCCAGCTTAGAGGTTTATCATCAGCAGCATTTTCCTCATAATTGCCTTCCCTCCTGGGCTGTCCCTGCTTTCCAGAGACATCCGGTAGAAAGAGCTGCCTCTCCGCAAGCTTGTGTGCTTTGCGCGTCAGCTCAGCTGACTAACGTTTTTATCAGCAGCTCTTCCATCCTGTTGACAAGATAAGAAAGATGGGCTTTTCAGTTACCCAGCGGCCTTGGCTTTGAAAAACGCGAAGGCAGCTCGAGCTCTGGGCCGTAAAGCTGAAACGAGAGTCTGACACTCGATGACCTGGAGTAAACCCGCCGCAGGGCACGGAGGCAGCCTCGGAAGTGTCAGGAGTGGCTCGTTTGTCTCCCACTTGCCTTTATTTTGGGCTGTTTACTCATCGTGTTGTTGGTCAGGCGTGAGGTTTAGTAAGGGAGAGGTGAGGGATCGTCAGTGTCGTTAATTTTTCCAGCCCTGAGGACAGAGGCCTGGTGACGTCTTGCTTAGAGGAAGGCTTCCGGTTCTGACTCGCCTACTGTGGCCGGACTGTTAGGAGTTTCAAAACCTGGCCTAACTGATTAACCAGACCACAAATCACACCCGTCCGGATATTACCTGCTTGAATCCGGAGATCCGCTGGCGATTTCTCCAGGAATTAGCCTAAGCTAACGGTATCGACCACAATGCTTTCCAGGCTTTCTCCAACATCCTAGAGAGTCGCATATATAGAGAGAGAGGGGGCATGGGGAGAGCGTCCCAGGGCTCCAGCATAGCTAAATAGATGGACGGATTTAGGGACGGTGGCTGGGGAGGTCCGAAAAGGGAATTGCCGTCCATTTTTGGCACACGCTAGCACAATGTGGCACAGGCCAATGGGGTCTAATGAGACCGGAGGCTCCGCTAAATCCACTGTGGAAATCAGACGAGAGGAAATGGGTGTTGAGAAAGGTCGGGAGCCCCAGAGGAGGAGGAGGAGGAGGAGGATGATGAGGAGGCACGTGAAAGAGTGTGAGGACACGCGCCTAGGGAACAGGATTAGCTTAGCCTAGCCTATTAGCCTAGACCTCCGAGGGGAGGGGGGGTGCATGTCAAAGTGGGCAAAGTTTGGCAGGATTGAGAGAGGGGTGCCACTTAACACCTTTGCCCTCCCCGCCCGCCCCAGGGCTTCGACCCTTAGGTAGGGCACCTCAGGGGCCTCCAGGGACGCACCTGGAGAGAATGGCATGATGGTGCAGGGGAAGAGAGCGACAGGCAGACAGGCAGGCAGGCAGGCAGTCAGTCAGAAACAGCACCGAGGAAGAGGAAGAGGATAGAGAGAGAGAGAGAGGACGAAGGACGGGACGCTAGAGAAAAAGAGAGAGCCACAGTGTCTCTCCACTACCACCTTACTGGAACCTTCCACCACCGCCTGGAGCAAGATATCCGCTGATTAAGGAGGAAATGTACATAGATATGGAATTATTTTGGGGAATTGTTTGGGGGATGGAATTCTGGTTGACTGGAATTCTGGGGCTTTGTCATGTGGAGCTTATTTGGATTTATGGAGCTGGAGACAAGCCACGTCTGGAGTTTTCTGTGTTTTCTGTGAGTGTGTCTGATCTGTTTGGATTTGTCAGTGAGACTCAACCCCCGTCTTGTTCTCTTTCCTGTCTGTGTGTGTGTTTGTGTGTGTGTGTATGTGTGTGTGTGCACGTGCAGGGCCAAAGACATGAAGAACCGGTTGGCTTTCCTGAGGAGGAGGAATGAATCTCCTGGAAGCACTCCGGCCGGCAAGCTGGACAAAACCATGAAATCGGTCAAGTAAGTCTGTGTGTGTGTGTGTGTGTCTCTGTGGTGTAAATGCATCCGCCTGCCTCCACCAGCTGGTGGTACCCTGCTCTGGGCTCACTTGTCTGTGTGTGTGTGTGGGCTGAGAGAAGAAGTGATGGAAAAAACACATCGGGATGCTGTAGCAGTGTAGAGTAATCAAATGGGAAGTTGACGCTATGTATTTTTCCATGAGGGGAATGTGCTCGGAGAAGTTGCTGTATTTACTCCCGTTGCACTTTGCCCTATTTCTTTTCCACGTGTCACGGCTGTAAACGAGGTGCACGCTTACCTGGATGGCAAAATTGCATCCGATTAGATTTACATTGACATTTACAGCATTTAGCAGAAGCTCTACTCCAGAGCGACTTCAGAAGAGCTTCGCTGTTCACTCAGAAAATACCCTCAGCTAGTTTGTATCGGCTAGACTCCAGAAGACCCCTCAAATCTTAGACTCTACTAAATACAGAAGTCAGTCTGGAGACCCTAATACTTTACACACTACACTCCTCTCAGAAGAGGAGGGTCTTCAGTCTGGGTTTGAAGACCACTTCGGTGCAGGACAGATTCGATTGGAAGGAGTTCAGAGATCTTCAGGCACCAGATCTCATCATAAAGGAATAATTACATAAAAAGTCCAATTTGCTCAATTTTCCCCTTTTCTTCAATGTGGTCAGGTTTGGAGTCTTGAGGTTAGCTTGGTCCATTAGCGACCTTCTAATGGTTCTTTGAGCGATGCAGTAGAAGAACCATGTGGAGAATTGGAATCATATTGGTAAAGAACCATAACATCAATTTAAGGTTCTTTAGACCTTTAGATAGATAGTGGTTCTTCTATGACATCAAAGAACCATTTAAAGCACCTTTATTTTTTAAGAAGCACTGAGGAAGAAATGGCTGCATGTGCGGTAAGACTCAATAAACGGTTCCATTAACGCTGCTGATGTGCGGAACCTGTAGGTTGATATTGGAAGTAGTTCCTCCCAAATCCAGAAGAGTTCACATATATATGACATACATTAGCACATCCACTTATATCCACTATATCATCACGGCCATGCAAATGTCTTGCATCGCCATTTTTGGCTGTTTGCCACATTTTGACATAATGTGAATCTACCAGTTGTTTCTACACTTTCGTGGTGAATGCACCAATAGAAATGCCCCAAAATGACTTAATACATTAAAATAACATTTGGAAATAGAAGGTTTTATATGTATAACTTATTTGAAATTGACCATTTTTTAATATGGAACATATATTCCTTCTTCATAAATGATAAAAAACATAAATGTACAATATATATATGGTACATATATGGTATATATGGTATATATGGGAATTTCCCCACTGCAGGACTAATAAAGAATTATCTTATCTTATATGAAATCAGGAGATGAAGAAAACATCAAAAAAGAGAAAAGAGATACAAGGTTTTTGCAGGATATATATTATGCATATTACTATAGATACATAGTACTATAGATATTTAATATGTATAAATAAATATAAAATGTACAAATATGTATTTACCTTCCAGGGAAAAATGCATATATGCATGTGTCCAATATTCGTTATTAACATCTTATATGTGCATGTATGTGCTTATAAGGCCATATATCAGATTTGGTTATATATATATATATATATATATATTATAAGTCTATAATAATATCTCTAGTTCAAACGTAAAGAAAACAAACTTCCAACCCCAGAGATGTCCTAACCAATCAGGATGAGCGTGATGGGATTGGATGATGGGGAAAATTGAGTAACTTGGATTTTTTCAGAGAGAAATATCGCTTGAAGTGCAGCATTGATTATTAATGATTAACTGTTAATTATCAGCTATACACTGTGATTAATGTAGCATCACCAAGCAGATTATTCGTATGACTTGTTAGACCTGCTGCCAGATGTGCATGTGCTCTGCAATGTGCACTGATTGGTGTAGAGGGAAATTAGAGTGATCATTTAAAGTTGTGCACAGTGTGACACGTCCCCCCACAGCTGGGTGAGCATATGCACCCAGTGTCATTTCTATACAATTGCTAATGTTCCTTTAATTGAGCGTAAATGTGGAACACAATGCCGCCCTATTCGGCAGGAAGACCGACTCCTGCTAAAGTCAATAAGGCAGCAGATGCTGTAGGGCTGTTAAGAACAGCCCACACAATGAACAGCTTTTTTTTTTATTGCAGAGGGGGTGGGGAGGTGGAGCCACAATATTACAAGCCGTCCTACTGGCTGGGTATAATCCCGCCCCCTCCCCTCTGTCTGAGGTAGTATAAAGGAGGCTTTCCAGTAGGGGCATTCAGAGAAGACTTACACACACAGAGACACACACACTAACCCGACAGACAGACGCTCACCAGTCACACTGACTCTCGAGCGCACCACGACTGGCAGCTGGCTTGCTGACACACACCTGGACAAACACACACATAATTACTTCAGCACACAAGCGGTCAGCCTAGCGCAGAGAAGCACAGGGGCTTCGGATGGGTCACACAATGAGAAACCTGACAGAAATGGGCTTGCTCAAGAACCGCTCTGCTTTCATCTGCAGGCCCACTCCAGAAGAGGCACTGAAGTGGGGAGAATCCCTGGACAAGCTGCTGGTCCATAAATGTAAGCATTTCATATTTTAGTGTATTATTTTACTATTATATGATATTTGGGGGGTCATTCATAATTATATAGGGGTCTAGAAATGTACGTATGTATTTTTATTGATTTTTTACTGCATATATATGGTAGAAAAGCTGAAGTATATATTCTAATATAGCAGAAATTGATGCAATCTTTACATGCTCACACCAAACAACATACAGTGCTATCTTACAATTGCGTTCTGCTAAGCTGTCCCACTGTGTATTCCTCTTTTTTCCTTTGCACTGGAATTTGCAGGGAATGTGGCCACATTGTTGTGCATTAGGCAATTAGGCATGCATGCAGCCCATGGTCAGCACAGTCAGTGGTAGTCTGAATATGGATAAAGAAAAAAAAAAAATAGTGCGAATGAATAGTCTGTTTTGTGGCTCTGGAATTAAGTCCTGATGAATTGAGTCATCCACCATGGTGGATATTATAGAGAGAGAAAGAGACTGAGAGAGAGATTAGTGTGCTAAAAAAAAGCCCCATGTGAGTATGCTAGTATCCTATATCTGCCCTTCCTGCATAATTCAGAGCATTGAACCTCTAGGCTTTAATCCCATCCGTGCTGTAGGTGACGTTTGTAGGGAATACTGGATGCTTCCTTACACATAACACCATTCAACCACCTTAGCTTATCTTCTAGCCATTCATGGGAGCGGAAAGGTGCTGGTGGATGCAGGGGTGGGCCCCCTCTTCCGCCTATTCTTGTGGCTGGCGCCTCTTCCTTACAGTGACCGCATTCACAAAAAAAGAAGCACAAAAGCAGCATGGCAACAATGTACACGAAGCCCGCTCTGAAGGAGCCCAAGCAGCATTTTTGCGCAAAATGCGTCGACTCCGGTTTCCGAAAGCCATTGTGATGTCGTTAAGTCATTAGAGGGGCTGACTCTTTGGGTCATTCCTTAAACACAAGGCAGGAAATGCAATTACATCCCTAATTGAATCACTGCAAAGCTTTTTAAAATGCTTTCAAATCCGCCGGCAAACAATACGCAATGGAAGCAGAACGAGGCAAGGGAGGAAATGGGATTAGGTTGCAGGTCAGTGCTGAATGCTGAGGTTTCGGTGGTCCATGTGACTCCCCGTCTTCTTCAGCGGAGGCTGCTGTTGCCATGGTTCTTTCTGTACACCCTACTCTGTCCAATAACACATCTATCTCTTTCTCTCGCTCTCTCCTTCAGATGGCCTGGCAGCGTTCCGAGCTTTCCTGCGCACCGAGTTCAGCGAGGAGAATCTGGAATTCTGGCTGGCATGCGAGGATTACAAGAAGATTAAGTCGCAGTCCAAGATGGCATCAAAAGCCAAGAAGATCTTCGCCGAGTACATCGCCATTCAGTCCTGCAAAGAGGTGAGCACCAGTTAAGTTCTCTGGTCTGTGAGGGGTTAACGACTTGGTTACATCTGTGAATACCAAACAAGCTAGTCAAATGTCAGCAGTCCCACCAGATCACTTCAAAGCAGATTGAGGAGGCTTCAGACATCAAAGGAGATCACTCGTAGCGGCACGAAACAGTCTAAACATAGGCTGCATCCAGTCAAAACATATCTCGTTTTGACTGGGTTCCTCTGAAGGAATCAGATTCAAAGGGTTACAGTTTAAAATGCCTTAAAACACAGCAAACTATTCTCACAGTCTGAGTACCTTAGGAAAGAACCAGTCCTTCATCTCAGTGGCATTATCAATGCGACTGATGCCTCTATAGAGAAGGGACCATTCACTGGGATGAATGGTCAGTCCTTGTCTCTGGTTTCCACAAACAGGCCCTAAGGGGCCCTGAGAGGATGTGAGGTCATACCTGCCAAATGAGTTCACGTTTTGGCTGCTGCTACTCTCGGCCGATGGCTTTAGCGCATGTTTTCACTTTCAAGTTTGGAAAGATGTGTGGAAACTCAAAAAAACGAGCCAGTGGCAGGAGCTACTGGTGGTTTCCATCTCTAGTTTTCTGGAATCATTCATGAGGACCGCTTTTAAATCATTTCTAGTCCTTTCTTAAACTCGAATGACCTGTTGATAGGTTCTGAGGTTCTTAAGTCACAAAGCACAGTTTAAAGCACAGTTTAACATATGCCCTTTGAACGCTAGCTTCAAGACTTGTAGGTTGTAATGATAAGAGTATAACGGTTGATCTTAGATTATTAAAGTCAAGAACATTGCAGTCACTTAACCATTTCCTTTCCATTGTTCTGTCCTTTAGGTGAACCTGGACTCATACACCAGGGAGCACACCAAGGAAAACCTGCAGAACATCACACGCTCCTGCTTCGACCTGGCCCAGCGGAGGATATACGGCCTGATGGAGAAGGACTCGTACCCCCGCTTCCTTCGCTCCGAACTCTACATGGACTTGGTCAACCAAAAGAAAGGGAGCACCACGTCAACGGCGTCCTCGTCGTAAAAGAGAGGAGCACAGGCTTGTACCCGGAGGAAGAGACACTATAGAAACTTAGCATCGCCGAGGTTTCTTTCACTTAGAGTTTCGTTCTCATTCGCCATCCTGTCCTACGATGAGCCGAGGCAAGATAGACTGAGGTGGTGGAAGAGAGAGACAAAGACAATGTTCACAAGGTGCAGGATGGAGAGATCCGAGAGGAAGATAGAGGTGGAGAAGGAAAGGAAGACGGCATGGCCCGACACACGGGCTGCGAACCGAGCCGGACAAGTGGGGTGTCCCCATGGCGAGTGCTACCGATGTGTTGTTTTTATTTTCGTTGTTGTTTTTTTTTCTCCTTCATTCTTATTTATGTTTTCCCAACTACTGGAGAAAGGAGGGGGAGAAGTAATCTTGCTTTGACACAAAGACAGTCGGGTACTGTTTTGTCGCTTCTCAATGTTTGGTCTGGCCATTTTTCACCCCCCTCTTCCTTTTCCTCTGGTGCCATTGGTACGACCCATTCTTGTTTCGTTTTCACATGTCTCACCACGATGCTCCTGGACGTTCCCAAGCTGTTTTAATTGAGTGGCAAGAAAAGCCTATTTTCTGGCTCAATGAAAACATGCTGCTTGATACCCCTTCTATTCCTGTGGTTATGCACTTCTGTACTCAAGCACAGTTTCCTAAGGCTTTAGCCCCTACCCTTACCCCCCCCAACCCCAGCCACAGTGATGGCAGTCCCAGTCCCAATCCTAGTGAAAGACATTTCAACGTGGAGAAAAAAAAAAGAAAACTGCCGTAACAAACAAAAATGGACCAAAAAATTGACGGCGGAGGACACTGCTTACTAACTAAAGCCCTTGGACATCGACCATCCAAAGACTGTATAAACAAACAACAATCTAAGCTTGACTGTGTTTCTGTGTAGCCGATAAGCATTTCATTGTAGCTCCACGTGGGGACCGGATGAGAGCATTCTCAGGACTGAATGGCACTCGACTAATGAAGCTTTCAGGCTCGTTCAACCTTTCTGTTTTCCTTTATTTTCCACTTTTTGTTTTTTTTACACATTAATGTCAACTTTTTTAGATTCAGACCTGCACTCCATAGATAGAACGGGACCGAGGCCTCTTGTTAAGGCTCGTCCTTGTCTTTTTGTTTTTGTTATAAGAGAGACAATGCTTTACCTGTACAAAGGTTTGCGTATTTATTTAGATCCTTGCTGGATACGTTGTTCAAATTGCACTCAGCTGACCCCCTCCCCCCCGCCCCCCTTCAACCCTTTAACTCCCGAACCCCCAAACTCCTAATGCTCCCTCCCCTCCTCCCTATGATCCACGTGCAATATGTTTTATTAGTTACAGTTTTGTTTGTTTGCTTATCTTTTTGGATAAGTTTCACTTTCTATGAGAGAGACGACAGATGGAGCTCTGTGCATTTCATTTGAAAAAAAGAGATGAAAAAACAAACAAACAAACAAACAAACAAACAACCTGCTTGAAGACTGAGCTGCAGTTTAAGAGAGTTAATTAGTTGACATAAGCAAGTTATTATTATTATTATTGTTGTTATTATTATTATTATTATTCTAACTGTGTACCCCACCCCCTTCCCCCGGCAGCAGGCAGTCGGGGTTAACGGATGTAAATATAATTCTTAAGAAAAAAGTAAAACGACGAAAAAAGACAAAAACGTGAGGTTTCCGCGGGGATGCCGCGGAGCTCGAGCTGTATCTATGTAAATACTAAGAGCATCAGAAGCTATAAAATGACATGTATTGTTGTCAAATGGGGAAAGACGTGGGTACGGTCCACCTCTTCCTTGGTCATACACTGCTTGTAAGGAGTTTTATGAAATGTATTTTATCATTTTCACTGTTTACAATTCAATGCATCTCCTAAGATAGCAAGCGACAAAGAAAATAGAAGATTGGTGTCATTGAAAAAAAATAAAAACATAAAATAAATAAAACATCCAAACTGGTAAAAAATACACAAGCTTGTCTTGGTCATTTTTTGTCTTTGTCCCACCTTTGTCCGACCTGTCCCTATCGATAACGAGGACGAGGAACCACTGCAAAGCCTTTTCAGACTGTCGACCTAATCTGTGGCCTCCTTTGGTCAAACCTTGGTAAACAAGCCCGTCTCTCCCAGGGCTTCTGTTCTAGATAGCTGGCCTCAAACAGTCAAGGGCGTCAAGCGCTCTCCCAAACTTCCTCTGCCTGCGAACATGATGAACGAGCGAGGTCAGAGGAAGCAAAAAAGGGGAAAAGGGACGTCAGGAAAGAGGCGACGAGAGCGAGCGATAAAGCCGTAGACGTCTGGAGTGGTGATGTGTGACAGCGGACGGACTGTGAAACTGTTAAGATTGAAAGAGTAATCTCCTGCTCTCGCGCTCGCGCTCGCTGCCATCTGCTTTACTGCGGGTTCCTGTTTCCCAAAATACGCTGCATGCACAGCCGTCCTCCCCTTTATCACTTTCACCAGTTCTTTCCTCCCTTCCTTCACGTCTACTTGGCATTTTCTGGCCTCCCTCTAACTATTGCACCGGCTCTTCAGCTTTTCTAGCCCTCTCTAGCTCTCTCTGCTTCAAAGGTTCTTTAGTGAAGGTTCTTTAGTGAAGTGGTTTTATTTAGACTCAGATAAGCACTTGCTGTTTGGATGGTAAAGGAAAAACATTCTTTAAAGGTTCTTTAGTGAAGGCAATGATTCTATACAGAACCATAAGAACTCAAAGGAGAACTTGAGCTGTTTGTGTAGACGGTTCTCTGCCTGGGTTAATAGTTCCCTATGATGGTTCTGTACTGCAATGCACCAACAAAGGGTTCCACTATACAGTACTATATCAACCCCCTAGCTCTATCTCTCTCTAGCATTATCCCTCCCTGTCTCTCTCTCTCTCTAGCATTATCCCTCCCTGTCTCTCTCTCTCTCTCTAGCTGTCTTTCTATCTCTCTAGCATTATCCCTCCCTGTCTCTCTGTCTCTCAAGCATTATCCCTCCCTGTCTTTCTATCTCTCTAGCATTATCCCTCCCTGTCTCTCTGTCTCTCTAGCATTATCCCTCCCTGTCTCTCTGTCTCTCTAGCATTATCCCTCCCTGTCTCTCTATCTCTCTCTAGCATTATCCCTCCCTGTCTCTCTATCTCTCTCTAGCATTATCCCTCCCTGTCTCTCTGTCTCTCTCGCATTTTCCCTCCCTGTCTTTCTATCTCTCTAGCATTATCCCTCCCTGTCTCTCTATCTCTCTCTAGCATTATCCCTCCCTGTCTTTCTATCTCTCTCGCATTATCCCTCCCTGTCTCTCTGTCTCTCTAGCATTATCCCTCCCTGTCTCTCTATCTCTCTAGCATTATCCCTCCCTGTCTCTCTATCTCTCTCGCATTATCCCTCCCTGTCTCTCTGTCTCTCTAGCATTATCCCTCCCTGTCTCTCTCTATCTCTCTCTAGCATTATCCCTCCCTGTCTCTCTAGCATTATCCCTCCCTGTCTTTTTATCTCTATAGCATTATCCCTCCCTGTCTTTCTATCTCTCTAGCATTATCCCTCCCTGTCTCTCTGTCTCTCTCTAGCATTATCCCTCCCTGTCTTTCTATCTCTCTAGCATTATCCCTCCCTGTCTCTCTATCTCTCTCTAGCATTATCCCTCCCTGTCTTTCTATCTCTCTCGCATTATCCCTCCCTGTCTCTCTGTCTCTCTAGCATTATCCCTCCCTGTCTCTCTGTCTCTCTAGCATTATCCCTCCCTGTCTCTCTATCTCTCTCTAGCATTATCCCTCCCTGTCTCTCTATCTCTCTCGCATTATCCCTCCCTGTCTCTCTGTCTCTCTAGCATTATCCCTCCCTGTCTCTCTATCTCTCTCTAGCATTATCCCTCCCTGTCTCTCTGTCTCTCTAGCATTATCCCTCCCTGTCTCTCTGTCTCTCTAGCATTATCCCTCCCTGTCTCTCTATCTCTCTCGCATTATCCCTCCCTGTCTCTCTATCTCTCTCTAGCATTATCCCTCCCCATTATCCCGGTGGAGGCTTCTCCACCTCCTTCTCTCATTATCTTTCTCTACTTATTCTCTCTGTATCTCTCACTCTGTCTGTAGCTCTTTCTCTAGCTTATTTTCATTGTCTCTCTCTCTCTCTCTCTCTCTCTCTCTCTCTCCATTCTTTACTGATTTTTTTTCTCCAGCTTGGTGAAGATGGCTGTGAAAATATTCCCTTCTGGTGTGAAATCAGATGAAGGGCTTCTTTGTCAGATGATTCAGTCTCTGGGATCTGCTGACCAGATGGCACAAGTTTTTTTTTCATTCATTGAGTAAGCGCTGATTTCCGCATGTGAATGCTCTGTGTTTGCTGCTCCTGATAAAGGTACTGTTTCAGAATTAGCATTTTTAATAACATTCTGCTTGTCTTTCATCATCAGACCCTGTCTCTGGGTGATGATTCCGGATGACTACCTACTGCTCACTTCCTCTGCACCATCAGGCCATTCCATCCTGGTGTATCCCAGGGGAACCCTAGGAGCCCTATTTAGGTGCAGCTGTGGGGTAAAGTTGCACTCCTCTCCATCCAGCCAAACATTGACCACTTTGACACCCCCTGGAGAGCATAGTCTAGTCTAGACAATACACTAGGCTTGTCTCCCTCCTTCTTTTAGTTGCAAAGCGAAAGGAACTCATAAATTTGATTAGTTTGGTTGGATTAGTTTGTTAGTTTGCTTAGTTACACTGCTCGATTAATCAATTAATTATACAAATTAGTTGCAACCCTTAAACATAACTTTGTATAATGGCCACTGTTAGTTTGATAAGTTTAGTTAGATTAGTCAGTTACTTCAGCTTAATCACGTTACTCGATTACTTAATTATTAATCGATTAATAGCCAATACATTAATCAATGGTAGGAATAATCAGTGCAGCTCTGTCTTTTTTATTCTACTGTTTTATTTACTTGATTTTGCTTCATATAACAGCAAATCATTTGTTGCACATGTAGAACTTGGAAACACCTCACTAATTAGTCGATTAATCGATTAAAAGTCAATAGGTTAATCAAGAAATGATAACTACAGCTTTACCGTACAGTTTTCTTTACTTTGCTTCATGTAGGAGCAAATCAATTCTTAAACAGACTTGGAATCAACTCATTATCCACTGAACTTGTTAACCAAATAAACAAATAAAACTCACCCATTAGTCGATTAATCGATTTATCAACGAATCGTCAATAAGTACGATTGTAGGAATTGCCATTTTATTTGCTTCTCTTTGCTTTATACAAGAGCAAATAATTTCTTAAACAGTTGAATCAATTACAAGTATAATCACTGCATTTTAACTGCATTTTTGTTTATTTTGCATCTATTTCCTTCATAAAAGAACAAATCAGTTGTCGATTAATCGATTAATAGTCAATAAGTTAATCGATTGTAGGAATAATCATTGCAGTGCTACTGTTTTTTTTTTTTTGCTTTTCGTTCCTTCATACAAGAGCAAATCAATTCTTACCCAGATTGAACTTGGAAAGAACTCGCCCATAAGTTGAAGTCATTACCCACTGAACTTTTTAACTGAATAAACTAATTATCCTCAATAAACTGGCCCATTAGTCGATTAATTGATTAATAGTCAATAAGTTAATCGATTGAAGGAAAAATCATTGCAGCTCTCCTGTTTTATTTGCTTCTTTTTGCTTCATATAAGAGCTGATCAATTCTAAAATATGAAATACATTAGTCAATAAGTCAATTAATAGTCAATTGATTCATTCGATTAGTTGCAGCCACACATTTACTTGACATAGTCTAAGCCAAATCAATCAATATATTACATAAGCACAATTATTCCCAAAGTAAAAGAACCTAAACACCTAAACACTTCAAAGATCAACACTTAAGATCAAATAATCAGAATTGAAATCAAAATAGAATCGAATTTTATTGATGGACATTGATGTGCTGTAGAACACTACTGAATCAGGGCTCTTCAGCACACGCTTTCCTCTGTATGCCGTTGATTACTGTAATAGCAGTGATTTCAAAAGCTGGTCAGTGAGTTGCTTAGGAACCACTGCCTCCCTTCTCGCCCACTGTGTGTTTGTGTGTGTGCTGACCTCTGTGATTGCCCCAGTCAGGAGCACCAGGCCCACAAGTAGGTCTACTTACAGAACAAGTGCCTTCAATCTGCATGGTAACCGAGCAGTTGGACCTGAATGCTGTCAGAAGCAGCTGTGCCTTCTTTCATTTGGAGAAGGCCGCAGTGCCCAGGCCATCCACACACACACACACACACACACACACACACATGAACAGGAAGCCCTGAGCAGCAGGTGGCCTTGCCCAGCTTGCCGGAGCTTGAGTGAAGCTATAGAGGCTAGAGAGGCGACAGTAAGCTGAAGGCGGCTGTGTTTGTACTTGGCTAAGCTTGTTATTACTCCTCCGAGGATTGGCAGGATACGCCGAGGCTAGAAGAATGAGAGACTAGCCTGCAGATTGGATTACAGTTTCTGATCTGACACTCTGGATTGGCTGGTTGCTAAAGCAACTGCAAATGTTTATGTAAGTGTGTGTGTGTGTGTGTGTGTGGGTGTGTGTGTGTGTGTGTGTGTGTGTGCGTGTTGGGTAAATCCACAGTTAGGAATTTATGTTTCTATTTAATGTATGTAGTTTAAATGAATGGAGGTGGTAAGAGATTAGGGCAGTATGGAGAGGACAGCTCATTTGTAATGTGGGCCAAAATAATAGGAGTGGATTTGTTAATTACAAGCAACCTACCTTACCATCCATTATCTACCATACCATCCATCTACCTTACCATCTGTTATCTACCATACCATCCATCTACCTTACATCCATTATCTACCATACCATCTATTATCTACCATACCATCCATTTACCTTACCAACCATCCATCTACCATACCATCCATCTGCCTTACCAACCATCCATCTACCATACCATCCATTTACCTTACCAACCATCTATCTACCATACCATCCATCTGCCTTACCAACCATCTATCTACCATACCATCCATTTACCTTACCAACCATCTATCTACTATACCATCCATCTACCTTACCAACCATCTACCTTACCATCCTTTATCTACCATACCATCCATTTATCTTACCAACCATCTATCTAACTTATCACCCATCCATCTACCATACCATCCATCTGCCTTACGATCCATCCATCCATGTACTTTACCAACATCTACCTTACCATCTATCCATGTACCATACCATCTATCTACCTTACCATCCATCCATGTACTTTACCATCCATGTACTTTACCACCCATCTACCTTACCATCCATCTACTATACCATCCATCTACTATACCATCCATCCATGTACTTTACATTAATCTCCCATCCAAATACCATAAGATCCATCTACCTTACCACCCATTCATCTACTTTACTATCTATCTATGTCACCATCCATCTACCTTACCATCCATCTGTCTACCTTACCATTCATCCATGTACTTTACCATCCATCTACCTTACCATCCACCCATCTACTATACCATCCATCCATCTACCTTACCATCCATCCGTCTACCATACCATCCATCTACCTTACCATCCATCTATCTATCCATGTACTTCACCATCCATCTACCTTACATCCATCTATCTACCATATCACCCATCCATCTACCTTACCATCTATCTATTATTGTACCCGAGTTATTATTATTATTATTACTGTTGATGTCTGCACTCAGAGCTATTTATCCTGTACAAGGTTAAAATGGTAGCAGGACCTCTTCCCCAACCCCACTCTATTTTTGTACAAAACAAAAATGGCACCTGCCACTTTGCTATTCCTGATTGTGGTATTAAGCAGGATGACTGGTAATAATCCTGTGCTAGATGTACCGAGTAGGCAGTGTTTAATGGCCTGGAGCCTAAATTACAGGCACGTTTCTCATTATCTGCTTTCTGTGGCCTGAAACTGAAAGACCTTTTTTAATCACCTGTTTACTGTGTTGTCTTTCAGTCTTAGTACAGAACATTTGGCCACTGTGTGCCAAATCTCTTCCCCGAAGCATATAAGCTTGTGCTTTTAGGTGATTGTAGCATTTTATAGCATTTTATAGAGTGCTAGTGTCTGACAAAGAGCCATATGAAAGGCAGAGGTGCATAGAAGGGCCCAAAGCCAAACAGCCAGAGTGTTATTACCTCTGTGAAACGGCTGAAGTAGAAGTAAATGAATCCTTGCACTAAAAACACAAAAGTAGCAGCCGGAAAAATGACCCAGGTACTGCAGTGGAACTTATAAACCCTCCAACATGCTCTTATGGGGCTCACATGGATGGAACATGGGCTAGGCGGGTTCCAGTTTGGCTTCCCAAATAGGCCCCATTGTTATAGCCCACTTTAATCTGACATGGGTCCCATCTAGGCCTTGTGCGCAGTGTACAACCCAAATGGGCCCATGTTTAACTTCTCTTGGTCCCATCACTGACCCTGGTGGGCATCTATATGTGGGGCCAACATGGAACCTGAAGACGAAAGCATCTGCATCTGATCCATTTTCCCCTCCCTCCTCAACCCTCCTACTCCCTCACCACCCACTACCCTGTCCCCAGAAGATTTTGTCTCCTTCTTTGAAGAAAAGGATGGCAAGATCCACCGATCTTTCCACCCTGCCTCTACCCCCCTCTCTAGACTTTGTCCTTCTCCTCCCTCTTCTCTGTCCTGCTTCTCTCCTCTTTCCACTGATGACCTCCTACACCTTCTCACCTCTAATAATTCTACCACCTGTCCGCTAGACCCTGTTCCATCCACACTTTTCCAGACAATTGCTCCTAACCTCCTTCCTTTCATCTCCTTTATCATAAACAGCTCTTTGTCTTCAGGTCATGTACCATCCGCCTTCAAGTCTGCCAGAGTTGTCCCTATTCTAAAGAAACCAACCCTAGACAACTTGGACATCGGCAACTCTGTCTCTATTTCTCAGTATAAACAATCTACAGGTCTGGTGTACTCTGCTGAAACTGCTCTCATTGCAGTTACAGAGAAGGGTCTGGAGTTGCAGATCTCCGATCTGTGTCGGTGAGCTCCAGTTTCCTCCCCCAATTCTCAAAATATTATGCTTAGTGCCCTATGATAGACTGGCACCCCGTACAGGGAGTATTCCTGCCTTGAGCACACGGATTCCAAATAGACTCTAAACCCACCCTGAGCAGGAAGAAGCGGATAAGAAGATGGATAGATTAATGGATCCATGTGTTGATCAGTATATTGGATTAAGACACCACTGTATTGATGAGATAAGTTTTGGGAATTGTTACACCCCCACAACTCCCCACCTCTGATAAGAAGTGTAAAGAGAGACGAACTGAAAAGTCGTCTAGGCTTGATTTGTCAGACTATTTATAGCGTCTGCCTGAGGGGAGAAGTGGGGGCGAGTTATATAACTCAGGTGCATTGAAACAGAACAGCTTCCAAAACTTTGGGATTCATTTCATAAGCCACTTCCAGACGCTGCCAAACAGCGGATTGTCAGATGGTCTGAAATTCAGAGGTGTGAGTTTTAAAAGTCAGTCTGAAATAAAAGGAGAAGCGTCTAAATGGTGAAATCTTTCACTTATGGTTTCAGGGAGAAAAGCCATACACTGACTTTACTGTCAATACAATAACATCCCCTATACACACGTGGGCAAAATTGTTGGTACCCCTCAGTTAATGAAAAAAAACCCCACAATGGTCACAGAAATAACTTGAATCTGACAAAGTAATAATAAATACAAATGCTATGAAAATTAACCGATAAAAGTCAGACATTGCTTTTCAATCATGCTTCAATAGAATTATTTAAAATAAACTCATAAAACAGGCCTGGACAGAAATGATGGTACCCATAACTTAATATTTTCTAGCACAACAATCACTGCAATCAAATGATTCCTGTAATGGTCAATAAGACTTCTGTACCTCTTAGCAGGTATTTTGGCCCACTGCTCATGAGCAAACTGCTCCAGTTGTCCGGTTTGAAGGGTGCTTTTTCCAGACGGCATGTTTCAGCTCCTTCCAAAGATGCTCAATAGGATTTAGGTCAGGGCTCATAGAAGGCCACTTCAGAATAGTAATTTTTTTCCTCTTAGCCATTCTTGGCTGTTTTTATGTGTTTTGAGTCATTATCCCATTGCAAGACCCATGACCTGCGACTAAGACCAAGCTTTCTGACACTGGGCAGCACATTTCTCTCTAGAATTCCTTGATAGTCTTGAGATTTCATTATACCCTGTACAGATTCAAGACACCCTGTGCCAGATGCAGCAAAGCAGCCCCAGAACATAACAGAGCCTCCTCCATGTTTCACAGTAGGGACAGTGTTCTTTTCTTTATATGCTTCATTTTTCTGTCTGTGATCATAGAGCTGATGTGCCTTTGCATAAAGTTAAATTTTTGTCTCATCTGTCCATAGGACATTCTCCCAGAAGCTTTGGGGCTTGTCAACATGTAGCAGCTATTTCATGATTTGTTTTCAACAATGGTGTCCTCATTGGTCATCTCCCATGAAGTCCACTTTGGCTCAAACACTGACGGATGGTGCGATCTGACACTGATGTTCCTTGAGCTTGAAGTTCACCTTTAATCTCTTTAGAAGTTTTTCTGGGCTCTTTTGTTACCATTTGTATTTTCCCTCTCTTTGATTTGTCATCAATTTTCCTCCTGCGGCCACGTCCAGGGGGGTTGGCTACAGTCCCATCTTACATTTCTGAATAATATGTGCCACTGTAGTCACAGGAACATCAAGCTGCTTGGAGATGGTCTTATAACCTTTACCTTTAACATGCTTGTCTCAAAAATTTTTTCTAATCTCCTGAGACAACTCTTTCCTTCGCTTCCTCTGGTCCGTGTTGAGTGTGGTACACACCATGTCACCAATCAGCACAGTGACTACCTGTAGCCCTATATACAGGCCCACTGACTGATTACAAGATTGTAGACACCTGTGATGCTAATTAGTGGACACACCTTGATTTAACATGTCCCTTTGGTCACATTATTTCAGGGGTACCATCATTTCTGTCCAGGCCTGTTTAATGAGTTTATTTTTAAAATAATTCTGTTGAAGCATGGTTTAAAATCAATGTCGGATTTTCACTGGTTAATTTTCATAGACGTTTTATTTATTATTACTTTTGTCAGATTCAAGTTATTTCTGTGACCATTGTGGGTTTTTCTTTCATTAACCGAGGGGTACCAACAATTTTGTCCACGTGTGTAGGTAAAAGATAATCCAAGAAAAATGGGACCACAAACAAATGTCTTGTAGACCCTCAAGACCACCCCCCATTAGATGAACAGACAGCATTTAAACAGACTTCAACTTGCATCTTAAGGTGAGAAGAGAAAAGCAAGCTGCTACAGCTACAGGTTTTGTGTCCATCTTTTCACTGTGAGAAGATAACTCAACCCTGTGGGCCTGGCAGGATGTGGAGCTGATCAAGAAGCTCTTACTGAGAAAAAAAAGGCAACAAACAGACAAATGAAAGTGCTGAAGGTGCTGCTGCTGAGTTCAGGTCAGAGGTATAGTTTATCCACCACTTAGCTATGATGTTTAGGACCAGGAGTGTCATTCAGTTTGTGTGTCTTCAGGTAGTCCACTGTGGTTCTGAGGAATGTTTAGGATCTAGGAATATAGAAGCTGTTCTCTTTTTAGCTTAAACCATTTAATAGATAGTTTGAGAATCCATTCCTCACTTTACCTGTGCAAGACATCAAAGCACAATGGATCCACCCAAAAAAAAAACCCAAAACAAAAAAATGGACCTTTTCACTGCATCAGTTCACAGCAGCTGTTGCCAAAACTCTCTGGCTTAGCCAGATGCTGTGAAGCACTTCAAATGTTGAGTTTTGAGACAAGGTCATAGGTAAGGCTTCCA
Organism: Salminus brasiliensis; assembly: GCF_030463535.1. Taxonomy (NCBI): domain Eukaryota; kingdom Metazoa; phylum Chordata; class Actinopteri; order Characiformes; family Bryconidae; genus Salminus; species Salminus brasiliensis. The sequence continues at coordinate 6,198,426 of NC_132878.1, read as the reverse complement.
TCAGTGAAGACTTTGGGGTTTTTTTGGAAGAGGGGGTGGTTGATATGCCTAACCAGCATATGAGCAGTTCCCCCAAGCCTTTTTGGCCTCATCTTGACCTGCACAGTGCCGTTTCTTAACCATCTCGATTTTTGTATATTTTCTTAAATTGGCTTTTAAAGGCACTTGCGAATCAGATAATACCCACGTTATATATTAAACGGTCAAATCTTACTATAATGAGACCCCATGTGAGCTCTGACCCTAAACCTGGAAAATTTAAGTCTGATTTAAAAAATTCTTCATATTTCTTGTGAAAACAGGCCTTTATTCATGTGGACGAGTTGGTTTGGGGCTTAAAGTGGGTTTATCAGTCTTAGCTTCACTAAAGCAGTGGAGTCTATGAATTAAATAGTATATGAACGGTGAGAGGCGGAAGAGGAGTTTCTGCCATGTCAGGTTTCTGCCACGACAGACAGAGGAATCCACTAGTTAGACAGGGCGAGAGGTAGAGACGAGCATCTTGACTCATCTTCACAGCCTCGTAACTCCGGATGTGAGTCATGTACGATCTGGCAGTGAGATGTGATGGAAAGGGAGGACTCTTCAGATTCAGTCAATGTTTGACCTGTATTTCTGCACTGCATTAATTATCAGAAAGATATTAATAGAAACATTGAGAAACACTGAACATGCCTCACATTCAGAGACTTCAGAGGGTTAAAGACAATCTTCACTGTAGAAACTGCAATCTGAAAACTTTAGGCTATCTGCTCATAATCTTCCCCTGTACTTTCATTTTCAGATATTTCGTCAGTTGCTTGAGGGAGCTCATGTTTGATGAGTGCTTGAAGGCTTGAGAATAAAAAATAAAATAAAATGAAATAAAATAAAATAATGATGATGATGATGATGATGATGATTATTATTATTATTATTATTATTATTATTTATATGGCAGAATGCAGCTCAACATAACAGCTTCACAATATAAGGTAATACAAACAATAATCAACAGTAAAACCACAAAAAGAAATTTTAAATTTAATCAAAATCAAAACAAAAGAAAATTGATAATAGCAGTTATTGAAATAATAATACATTTAAAAAAAAAAGAAAGATAAAACAATAAAAAAACAGATATTATATAGTCATAAATAAGATATTAAAAATAATAAATAAATAAAACATAAAATAAAACAAAATAAATAAAATGAAATATATCTAAAATAAAAGGTCTGCCTGACAAATATCTATTGGTTTGACCCTTTTATTTCTTAATTTTTGGAACATTTAGAAAGCCTGCACTGGATGACCTTAAAGATCATCAGAGAAGTATGAAGGTGCTAAACCAGTAACAGCTTTAAAAACCAGTAAAAGAACCTTATAAAATACACTTCTAAAAGAAATAGGCGGTCAGTGCAGTGTAGTGATGTTAGAACAGCTGTAATATGCTCTGTGGTTCCTGTGCAGAGGTTAGTACTCACTGCAGCATTCTGAACAAGTTGCATTTGGTCTACTGGGGTTTCCAGCAGTCCTATGAATAGTGTGATACAGTAGTCTTGGGGCTGGGTCAGTTTTTCAGCATCATACAGCTTGAGGAATGGCCTGACTTTCTATATCTGTTCATTTAAAGGAAGCTTGGAAATTTGCCTCAGCTATTGTTTCTAATTGGTGACATGCCCGGGCTTTATTTGCTAATCAGGGTCTGAGACCTTGCCGCATTTACATTTACAGCATTTAGCGGATTCATCCAGAGCGACTTCAGAAGCTCTTCACTGTTCACTCAGAAAATACCCTTAGCTAGTTTGTATCGGCTAGAATCCAGAAGATACCTCTAATCTTAGACTCTACTAAATACAGAAGTCAGTATGGAGACCCTAATACTCTACACTCTCTACACTCTGCCTGAAGAGGAAGAGGAAGGTCTTCAGTCTGGGTTTGAAGACAGCGAGCGTTGGATTCTGCTATTCGGACACCCAGGAGAAGTTCGTTCCACCACTTCGGTGCAGGACAGAAAAAAGTCTGGACGCCCGACTTCCGTGGATCTTAAAGGATGCTGGGACGAGCCGAGTCATACCCGTAGCTGGAAGGGCTCTTGGTACAGAACGGTTTCAATCAAATACAGGGGGGCTGGTCCAGTCTTGGCTTTGTAGGCCAGCGTCAGCATCATCTGATGCAGGCAGCAGCTACAGGAAGCCAGTGGAGAGAGAACGCAGCAGAGGAGATACACGCCAGAAAATCAACAACAAAAAAGACAAAGCTATTGCGACGCCTAGGGTACCCAAACTTTTGAACCGGCCACACTGAGTTGGCAAAGTGACGTATGTGTTACTTTATGTTACGTATATAAAAACCAATTGGCAACACATCAACCGCCTGAGCAGCCACCTAGCAATACTCCAACTCCATTGCCACTAGCCAGCAACACCATAGCAACCACCCCAGCAACACCAAAGCAGAAACACATATATGTAATCTGTTTAATTCAGATGGAAATTATTTAAGTAATTTGATGCACTATGTCTTTTCAGGGCAGCTGGACTGGACAATGTCCTGTGACTCAAGCGATAAACACTCGAGCGGCTGTCCACCAGCTGTGGGTCCAGTCCCTGCTCAAGCACCTCATAGGGCTGGTTTGCTGGGAGGAGTGCGGCTGGGGTGGTGGGTGGTTCTCCTGAGCTTAGGAGGTTTGAGGTCAGAACTAAAAGCCCAGGCAGCTGTCTGATACAGCTGTGATCTCTGCTACCTAGTATTAAATTAGAAACTCAATTTCATGGACAACGTCCAGTTGGATTTCACACTTTGTCCCCACCAGATATCCACGCCGTTCCCACTCCAGATGGTTCGGTCTGGTTCAGGCTTGGATACATATTTCTTAATGGGACGTGCAGTTCCCATGCAACAGTTTGTGCCCCTTCTTATGCCACAATGATACAAACACCCCAGTAACACCCAACCAACTGGCAACACGCTAGCAACCACCTGAGACTTCATAGCAAGCACCTGGAATATCAATACTATAGCAACCACCAAGAAACTATCTAGCAACCCTAGACACACACCTTTAATATCACAGTATCTGTTTAGAAACCACCTAGCAATACAGTAGCAACCTCTAAGCAACGCTGTAGCAACAACCTATCAACACTATAGCAACCACCAAGAAACTACCTAACAACCCCAGGCAAGCACCTTAAATATCACGGTACCTGCCTGGCGACCACCTAGCAACCACTTAGCAACACCATGGCAATCACCTGGGGTACCATATCAACATTATAGCAACCACCTAGTAACATCAGCAACCATCTAGCATCCACCCAGCAACAGCCCTAGCAACCGCATCACTTCAATCTGGACTATCCAAACCCAGGCACATATCTCTTAAAGGTCAGGCATTTAACATTGTAAGAAGCTTCAGCCGAGAAATGTCCAGCTGTTGTGTCTTGCAGCAGCAGAAGAAGGTCAACGAAGAGCGGACCTTCATTTGTTGATTATAAGTGAGGGCAGGAAGAAGACTCATCTCTGTGGAGCTCAAGTCATTACAAACACTCAGCACTGGGGTCCTTTTCCCTGTGGACTGATGCTCTTCAGGGAGTGCTTGTTCAGAGAGAGGTCTACTCCCTGTCCTCCTACAGTTCAAACAGGAACCGCAAGAATATACAAACACTCTAGAGGCCTATTTATGGAGCCCAGTTAAAATCGTTGCGCAAGAACACTAGATAAGAGGACAAGGCTCATTCATCAGTCAGCAAATATAGACTCATCTAGCAAACTTGCTGATGAATACTTTGTGTATTGACATTTCAACACACTTACAGGCTTTTTCTGAGCACCCAGTGTGCTGTCAGTGGCCTACATAGCTGTCCAGGTAAGCAGCAGTTTAATTAAAGCAGAACTAACTGTGCACCTTATTGCATCACTACACTCTTAAATAGGTTCCTCAACAGTTCTTTGCTTGACTCGATCAGACTCAATGATCTGAGAGATACGACCCCAGTTACCTGAAGGGTACTGTGCCACAGCAGAGACATGAGCGGTACCACCCCAGAGGGGTACCATCTCAGTTATTTAAGGGTAACCAACCCAGTGACATGAGGAGTACCTCTCCAGTATCATGGGTCTGGATGGGTACTGTGCCGGTGACATGAGCTACCACCCCAGTAACTTGGGTGGGACCACCTCAGTGACTTCAGGGTTAATACTCCAAACCACCTCCAAAGACATGAGGGTATCACCCCAGTGACCTGAGGAGTATTACCTCCAAAGACCTGAGGGTATCACCCCAGTGACCTGAGGAGTATTACCTCCAAAGACCTATGGGTTTCACCCCAGTGACCTGAGGAGTATTACCTCCAAAGACCTGAGGGTTTCACCCCAGTGACATGAGGAGTATTACCTCCAAAGACCTGAGGGTATCACCCCAGTGACGTGGGGAGTATTACCTCCAAAGACCTGAGGGTATTACCCCAGTGACCTGAGGAGTATTACCTCCAAAGACCTGAGGGTATCACCCCAGTGACCTGAGGACTATTACCTCCAAAGACCTGAGTGTATTACCCCAGTGACCTGAGGACTATTACCTACAAAGACCTGAGGGTATCACCCCAGTGACCTGAGGAGTATTACCTCCAAAGACCTGAGGGTATCACCCCAGTGACCTGAGGAGTATTACCTCCAAAGTGCCCTAAGGTTTACCACATTAGTGACTAGAAAGGATACCATCCCAGTGACTATTCCATATTGGTACTATTCCATTGACTTTAGGGGATACCTCCCCAGTGACATCAGAAGTACCACCTCAGTGGCCTAAAGGGTACCATCCCAGTGACCTCAGGGGTACTACCTAGTGATGTGAGAGGATACAATGCCAGTGACTTCAGGAGTGCCACTTTAGTGACTTGAGCAGTACCAGCCCAGTGATTTGAGGTGTATCACCTGCAAAGACCTGAGGGGACCATCCCAATGAATTGGGTGGTACGACTTCAGTGACTTCAGGGTTAATACTCCAAAGACCTGATGCTACCATACCAGTGACTTTAGGGGATACCACCCCGGTGACATCAGGAGTACCACCTCAGTGGCCTGAAGGTAACCATCCCAGTCCCCTAAGCACTACCTAGTGATGTGAGGGAATACAACCCCAATGACCTCAGGAGTACAATCTCAGTGACCTGAGCAGTACCACCCCAGTGATTTGAAGGGTTCCACCTCAGTGACTTAAGGTTTACCATCCAGTGACTTTAGGGGTATCACCTCAGTGACCTGAAAGGTACCATCCCAATGCCCCACGGGGTACCACCCTAGAATCCCCTGATGTTTCCTCTTTATAGTAAGCTCCAGCAAAAAATCAGGGTAAAGAGAATGAGGTCATATAGGTAGTAGGGCAAGGACATGTCTGCTGGTGCCAAAGCTATCTATAAAGGTCTTATGCAACCCTTTTAATCAAATATCCAATGATGACGCCATCCTGTCATTTCCCAAGCTCTATTAACTATGCTGATCCTCTGTCAAATAGTACTATAGAGCTATATCTTTCTCACTTTGGGTGATTGCACTGCTGTTGAGGTGTTAAAGGCTGCTGGAAAACACCAGTCTGAGTCATTAGTTCAGGACAGAACAGAGAAGCAGGGCTAAAGAGACACATTAGCAGAAATTCTACAGGATAACCTGTGATGTTAAATATGATAGTGATAAATGAACATTAACACTCACAGTGTTCATTTAGGTACCACACCACCCCAGTGATTTGAAGTGTACCATGCCAATGACCTGAGGGGTACCATCCCAGTACCATCTCAGTTCCCTAAGGGGTACTACCTAGTGACATAAGGGGACACAAACCCCAATGACCTTCGGAGTACAACCTCAGTACCTTGAGCAGTACCACACCACCCCAGTGATTTGAAGGGTACCACCTCAGTGATTTGAAGGGTACCACCTCAGTGACTTGAGGGGTACCATGCCAGTGACCTGAGGGGTACCATCCAGTGACTTCAGGAGAACCATCCCAGTTCCCTAAGGGGTACTACCTAGTGACATAAGGCCCCCAGCCCCAATGACTTCAGGGGTACTATCCCATTAACCTAAACAGTACCACACCACCCCAGTGATTTGAATTGTACCACCACAGTGACACAGTGAGGGGTACCATGCCAGTGACCTGAAGGGTACCATCCAGTGACTTCAGGAGTACCAGCTCGGTGACCTGAGGGGTACCATCCCAGTGACCTGAGGGGTACCATCCCAGTGACCTCAGAAGTACCATCCCAGTTCCCTAAGGGGTACTACCTAGTGACATAAGAGGCCCCAGCCCCAGTGAGTTTAGGGGTACCACCTCAGTGACTTGAGGGGTACCATGCCAGTGACCTCAGAAGTACCATCCCAGTGACTTCAGGAGTACCAGCTTAGTGACCTGAGGGGTACCATCCCAGTGACCTCAGAAGTACCATCCCAGTTTCCTAAGGGGTACTACCTAGTGACATAAGGGGCCCCAGCCCCAATGACTTCAGGGGTACTATCCCAGTAACCTAAACAGTACCACACCACAGCAGTGATTTTAGGGGTACCACCTCAGTGATTTTAGGGGTACCATGCCAGTGACCTCAGAAGTACCATCCCAGTTTCCTAAGGGGTACTACCTAGTGACATAAGGGCCCCAGCCCCAATGACTTCAGGGGTACTATCCCAGTAACCTAAACAGTACCACACCACAGCAGTGATTTTAGGGGTACCACCTCAGTGACTTGAGGGGTACCATGCCAGTGACCTCAGAAGTATCGTCCCAGTGACTTCAGGAGTACCACCTCAGTGACTTGAGGGGTACCATGCCAGTGACCTCAGAAGTATCGTCCTAGTGACCTCAGAAGTACCATCCCAGTTTCTCAAGGGGTACTACCTAGTGACATTAGGGGATACAGCCCCAATGACTTTGGGAGTACCACCTCAGTACCACACCACCCAGTGATTTGAAGGGTACCACCTGGAGTGGTATGTGTAGGCTGTTATTAGACCAAATAGTGCCCAAAAGATCACTATTTCCCCTGACCAGTAGTTCATAAAAACTAGTAAGGAGGTAAACTAGTAAGGTTCTCTACAATGGGAGGAAATCCCCTTCAAACACTAAACCTGGTTTCATCCAAAGCAATTCTGCTTGTGACGGAGTTACATAATAGTTTGTTAAACCTGTATAAAGATAAACTCGATTGTAAAATGACTTCATCCGGGGTGAAGTAATGCGGAGAGGAACGGAAGTGGCCGAGGAGGAGATAACGGGAAGCAAGCGGGAAATGCTAGGGTCATTAAGTTGTCATTTTGATGAAATAATCCATTAACCTACACAGCGGCAGTGGATCGTGTTTGGACAATGTATGAGGATAAAGCTGTTAGTGGCCTTTTAAACAAATGAACTCTATTATGCCAAACGCTTCGGGGGCTTGGATTATAAACCACTGGTTAAAAAAGGGCATAGAGCCGGGCGAGAAATCTGCCTACCAACAGTGGCAAGGTTGGGCACCCCTGTTATGAATGATCTGTTACTGTGAATAGCTAAGTGAGTAAAAGGCATGAAGTTCAAGATGAAACACTTCTGTAATGTTTTAAGCACAAATAAACTTATTCAATTCATTCTTTTACAGTTTAAAAATCACAAAAAGGAAAAGGGCCCAAAAGAAAGGTCTGGGGGGACCCTTCATGGCCTGTACATGGAACACTCCCAATAGACAAATATCACAGCTTGAAAACCTGTACCTTTTTGTAGCAGCTAAGAGGCTCTAAGTTCTTTCGCGGGACTTTCGTCCCTATTCTTCCTGCAGAAGGCTGCTAATTGTGTGAGATTCTTGGGCCGTCTTGCTGCTCTGCTCTTCTGAGGTCCATCCACAGATGTTTGATGATGTTTAGGTTGGCAAAACCGTGAGCTCCATGGCAAAACCTTCAGCTTGCACCTCCTGAGGACGTTCATTGTGGATTGCGGGGTTTGTTTAGGATCATTACTGTTGTAGAAGCTAATCATCTTTCAATCATCCAGCTTTTTTTACGGACAGTGTGATTTTTTTTTACTTTTCCTACCAGAGTTTGCTGCTATTTAATAGAATCCAATGTACTTAGTAAAATCTCTTTCCCAACTAATAAATACTGTTTGTAGCAAGCCAAGAGTCTTCCACATATTGCACCACCACTACGGCAGAGTCCACTTCTTTTGCAGTGAAATGGGTGTTTTAATTGGCCTCTCAGGAAATCTGCCAGTTCTTTCAGAACATAAAAAAAAATTACACAACATACTAAGGAAACATCCATCCGAAGACATTTTGTAATCTTCTGCAGGTCTTCTCCTGCTCTGTGGGCATCAGTTTATTGCTGGGCAGCTGCTTAAAGGAGCCCATGACTGCTGATTGTTGGGACAAGGTTTGACAATTCAGAGTATTTGTAAAGCTTTGACCTGGTGATTCATTTCCTACTGATGACTGTAAGCAATCCATAGCCCTACCAAGCTACTTTAGGTCTTGGTATAAGCCTATGGGTGCTTATGTCTTGTTAGTCTTCACCCTCCTAGTTTTGGCCCACCCAGCACCAGATGTCATATGGACATGTGTTTTGGGCGAAATCTGGACGGTCCATAATGGAATTTTTTTATTTTTATTTATTTTGAAAAATGGGCTTTATTCAGTCTGATTTGATCCAAATTTAGCCCATAGCCAGGAAAATAATTTGCTGAAAACATCCTGTTCTAACTCAAACTAGTCCCCAAAACCAATATATTGACGTCTTGGAAAAGAAAAAGACCACCACCCAATACAGCAGATTTAACTTTACACCAACGTCTTTCCAAATATCAGTGTGGCAGTGCTAGTGATGGGAGGAGTTCACATGAACAGGGATTGGACAACTGGCCTTCCAAACTGGGTAAAATATTGGGTAAAATATACAAAAAAAAAAGAACTGAAATGAAAAAAGCCCCTCAACTGTTTAAATATTAAATATAAAAAAATATTTTTTGTATTTCAGTGCATGAAGGACAGTTTATTATTGGTATAGAAAGCTTGTTGACCAGCCGAGCACAGTCCACTGCTGTGCTAATTTTGCAATTCATTTCCAAATTAAATTACAATGCACTTTACAGTTCCAGTTTCTGACCAATAGAATAGGACGATCTATAGCAGATCAGCATTAACCTACTGGCACCATGCTGCCCAATGCCAGGCGTAGACTAGAGGGATATAAAGCCCCCCAGCATTGAGCTGTGGAGCAGTGGAAGAACTGTGTTCTCTGGAATGATGATGGCTGGTGCTCCATCCAATACTTCTAGGATGGATCATCCAACATCCTGATCTTACTGTTAAACACTCTTGTTGCTGAATGCAATCAATCAAATCCTCACAGCAATGTTAAAAAAAGTCTAGTAGAAGCCTTCTACTTCCAACAAAAGCAGGATCAACTCTTTGTTAAGACCCTTGATTGTGGAAGAAACATTGAACAAGTATATGTCCCAATACTTTTGTCCATATAGCGTAGACGTTCTTAGATTACACAAAGCCTAAAAACCCTGCTGAGTCTGAAGAAACTGTACAAATATGAACCAATCAAAGCTCTGGACTTACCAATCACATGATACTGGGGTGTGCGGTCCATGTAGGCCAGTAAACCTGGTTAGCAGGTGGTGTATACATCCATCTACACCCAACCTAACTGCCACACCATTCACATCTCTGCAGTTAGTCATTATTTAAACTCATTCTGAATAAGGTGATTGAACCGAGTGCTTGTGAAATTTGCGATTCAATGAGTTGATTCAAACTGAATCACTGTGAGGTCAGAGATTCACTCTACTGCTTTGGTTCTTATCATGGTCTCTTTACTTTGCTAATACTTTGCTAAAAGTTTGTGGACGAAGGCTGATGCCATTCTGAGAGCAGTGAGCGAGGGTCAGTGTGTTAAGAGTTACTCCCTACTGCATCCTTCTCCTCTGGACGGCAAGCTTGAGAAGATTCCCAGCAGTGTTGCTTCATCGATTGCGAAGCGAGCGGAAGTGTTTATCGACGTTCCTTTCAAACTCTGCAGCAAGGTCATATGGCTGCCACTGCTGTGGATTTACAGGAAATGAGTGCATTCAGCAGAACACTTTCACTTCAGACTTCAGATTTTATCTGTCCATCTTTTCTTCTTTTCTTCTCACAAGGTTCCTCCAGCGATGGAGAGCCACGCAACCAACAGCAGCTGCCTTTAAAGCTTCAGCTTTAGCAGAAGCCCATTCCTGAAATGTGAACAACAGTACAGCAGTAGAGCTCCTGTTCAGATATCAGCATGACTCACTCATGGTTTCCAAAGGTTAGGCTCTACACTGAGTTGCCAGTATGTTGAACACACAAACATTGGCCATTTTATCAGAAACACTGACCAAGGTGCATGAGGCATCATTTATTAAATGATTCAAAGGGTTCATTCACACAGATCTGCCATAACATTAGTACCACCGTGAAAACCATTGGTTATCTTCATCTACAGTGGATTGCAGGATAATGTTTCAATACAAGACAAGAATACAGAAACCAGAAAGCTCATAGACTCATAAACAGGCCAAATCTATGAACCGTGAACTGGCATGAATACAACCGCAGGATCAGGAACATTTGTGCACATACATGCACAAGACCAGACAAGGGACGACTGAAACGGGGTAAGGGGTACTTTGACGCTAACAAGGGAACAATGAGGAACACCTGGGACGAACAAGGGGGCGTGGCTAAAGAGGAGACACAGGTGGAAGCACTAATGGACAGGCATGGCTAGGGCAGTGAAGACAAACAGAACCATGTGATTGGGAGCACATGGCAACACAAAACAAAGGCAGACATGACAACAGGGGCAGGCATGACAGAAGCCCCCCCTGAATGCGCAACTCAATAAAGTCTATCATTCAAAAATGATTGATGCAGTTTAACGATCAACTCCAGGTGGACAAAATAAAGCTTTATGTATACAAAAATATACCAAAAATGATATACAGAGTATCAGCCAAATCCTAGAAATGTAAATGTGTACATCTAGCCAACTGCTTCATACAGTAGGTAAATATAAAAAACATGATTTTCACATTTAAAATGGATTGGAAATTTTATTCCGGCCCAAAGATAAATGCATCATGAGTGAATTGATGCAGTTGTACACCCATATTGAAGCCTAACATACAGCTCCAAACTCTAGATATCAGCATGACTCACTCATGGTTTCCAAAGGTTAGGCTCTACACTGAGTTCCCAGTATGTTGAACACAAAAACATTGGCCATTTTATCAGAAACACTGACCAAGGTTTCATCATTTATCAAATCTATCATTTATGTATAATGACTCAATTCTCCTACCCATGTAACATACCCAGGGTTCATTCACACAGATCAGCCATAACATTATTCCATACACATGCATTATATACTCTTAATGAAGCTTAAAATAGAGGTCTAGATAAGAGTGTCAGCCAAATGCTATAAAATGAAAATGTGAAAATGTGTACATCAAGCCCATTGGTTTATACAGTAGTGGACAACTTTTAAAATAATAATGAATAATTAATGCATTCTTCAGTCCCATTTAATCCCAATCAATTTCAACATTCAAAAATTAAGGCGGATTCATTATCACCTTTAGATGAAGATCCTTAATGAAGCTTAATATACAATTCTAAATAAGAGTGTCATCCAAATGCCATACAGTAAAAAGTGTAAATTTAGTCCACTTGAGTGAAATATAAAAACATTTAAATTAATAAATTACTATAAAAAACAAAATAATAAAATAATAATAATAAAAGCAGATTTTTACATTTAAAAATAGCCTGGGAATTTTATTTTGTCCCAAAAATGAATGCATTATTAGGGAACATTGTCCCTATATGGACCACAATCAATTGCATGAAAAATTAATTCAGGCTTTATTGAACTTAATCACATTCAATCCCAATCAATTCTAGTATCCAAAATCAATGCAGTAGAATGGTCACCTCCGGATGAGTGCACTGGACACCCTTAACCCTTTTACACTCCAAGATCAATTACACACTAAGGTGTATTACTCAGTAACTGCAGGGACCTCTGTACAAGCTGGTGGGGCTATTCTCAGCAGGCCATAGGCTTTATAAGGGGTTCATGAATATACAGCTCTAGACTGAGAGTGAATGAGTAGAAGAGTGGCAGCCAAATGTTATAAATGTAAAGGTGTAGATTTAGCCTGATGCTTCATACAATAGTGGAATATGTATGGAAACTGATTTTTTACATTTAACATAGTGTGGGAATTGTAATGAAGCTTAATATACAGATCATAATCCTCCAATATAACTGTAAATATCAGCCCGGTCGTCTAGGCCACTTAGCTATTCTAGGCCTTCAGAAAACAGGAAGGAAGTCATGTATATGTATCTTGTAAGAAATCTGCTGTCTGCCCCCATATTTTAAATGGTTTCATATTTACACTATTCAAAGTGGGTGTCTGCGTAAGCTGTGGTTTTACAGTGCAGAGTTTTGCCATAAACCCCGCATGCGTAATACTGTATGCCGTAAGCAGACGGGAAGTGGTTCATGTTCCTTCCTGGACCTTAGAGAACTTCTCAAAGCCGCAAAGTCTCAAGAAGCCGTCCTCACTTTTGCCCAAACACACCTGACGCCACGCTAATTTGGCCTGCGTGAAGCTTTCTCGGAGCGTCATCAAGCAGCTGGCTGTTTTCAAGGGCCGCGAAGGTTGATTCGTCCAAGTGCACCCAAACAAAGTGGTGCTCTGTGTCAACACGTTGAAGGGCTTGCTCATGTTGTTGTGATGAGTGTTTGGATGTGTGTCACAGGTTCGTCCATAGCAGGCACCATCAGGGTCCTATTTTGGGCGCCTAAGTGCACGTGTTAGCCAGTCTGTGGTGCGCTAAGGACAGGGAGAGCAGGAGCTTGTGTATATGCCGGTAACCCATGATTGCAGGACGCTTGTCTTCAGGCGTCTGTGACAAATTGGAGAGGTGACTTTGACAATAGCCATAAAGTGAGAAACTGCTGTTAACGTCCTGCACCGACAGCAAGGACGGGTTTATGTATCAACAGGCTAACCTACAGGTGATTCATATTCCTTGGTATCATAGCAGAAGGCCCTCTTTGCATTGGAACTGTCAGGATCTCATTGTCTTGCTAATTTACTTAGAAAGCTAATAATAGAGCCAACCCCTTTGTCATCCCAATACACTTCACGCTAAGCATTTATCAGCAGTGCTATCTTACTGGAGCTGTAGATGTACTGTAGGTCTCATTGTGTTGCCAATTTCCTTGGTTTCAGAATGATAAAAAAAAATGTGCTAGTTATTTTATCAGTAGTTAGTTGCTATTTTATTTGAGCTGCATGTCATTGTGTTGCTAATTTATTACAGTTAGAATGCAGAAAAAATTAGCCAACCATTGTCAGCCCAATGTGTATTGAAACTGCCATGAACTTGTCACGTTGCTAATTTGCTTGGTTTCAGAGTGTTAAAATAGAGCTAAAGCTGTTACCCACTTTATGCTATTAATATTTCAACTGTGCTGCCTTATTTAAGCTACATTGACATTTACAGCATTCAGCAGACGTTCTTCTCCAGAGCGACTTACATAAGAGCTTCACTGTTCACTCAGAAAATAGCCTTAGCTAGTTTCTATCGGCTAGACTCCAGAAGATCCTCTAAGGTTAGACTCTACTAAATACAGAAGTCAGTCTGGAGACCCTAATACTCTACACACTCTACACTCTGCACAAGTGTACTCTCAGAAGAGGAGGGTCTTCAGTCTGGCTATGAATACAGCGAGCGTTGGACTCTGCTGTTCGGACACCCAGGGGAACATGAGCTACATGTATTGTGGATCTCACTGTGTTGCCAAATTGCCTTATTAAAAAAAAAAGCTAATAATCGAGTTTCTTAACCCCTAATTCTGTAGCCCGAATACAGGCTACAAATCTGTCACTGTGAATATCTAGCAGTATATCTGAAGCATTATAGGCCCAATATAGGCAATCAAGATACCATATTAAAGCTTAGAATCGTGCTATTTTATCTTTAAAAATAGATAATAGATATTTCAGTCGCAAAATACCTTGCTCGGAAAACTTTTACGAAAAAATGTAGGTACAGTATGCATATTCATATTTTTCATGAAGCCATTTTATCATTATGTGGACATAATGATATACTGATCTCAGCATTACGATCACGTAAGCCATTATACGCTGACATGTGTTAAGTGACAAGTGTTTCCAAACAAGAGATATTTTCCTCGCAGAATTCGCCACTCATGGCAATGGCCGCTACCACTCACAGACACGCCTCACACCCAAACACTTCACACCACTGCATACCTTAGGTTATCCTCTTCAAAACTACAGCAAATTTGTATCTTTCCCTCAATCCTTCCGTTATTAATCCTCATGTTTGTGTAAAGAGCGCTTGGAAAAAACAACAGTTCAAAATTAGTAGTAGTTTTTTGACACTACATCCCATTTTGGTTGAAAGTAGAAGGTGAAAAGACATGTATTATATATTATTATATATTATTTATTATTATTATATTATATATTTCACTTTTCCACCCCAACACACTTCTCGCTCTTCATTTATCAATAGTTCATTGCCTCCTTATTTGAGCAGCATGTGTTGTAGATCACATGGTGTAAAAGGTAAAGGTGCACGTATCTGTCACTGTACAGTGAAATGTGTCCTCTGCATTTAACCCATCTGTGGTAGTGAACACACACACACACACACCTAGAAGCGGTGGGCAGCCAACTCCAGCACCCGGGGAGCAGAGAGGGTAAAGGGCCTTGCTCAAGGGCCCAACAGTGGCAGCTTGCCGAGCCCGGGAACTGAACCCACAACCCTGTTATCAATAGCCCGGCGCTCTAACCTCTGAGCCACCACTGCCCCTAATCGCTAATTAGTTTGATTTATTCGGATTAATGTAAACACTCCCACTTCCAACCAAAACGAGAGCATTATTTTTATAACGGCATACTTCTACTAACAAGCACTAATGTAAAATCCAAAGTTTAGGTCTGGGATGGTTACACTTCCCTCAAAAATCTACAATTGAGAAATAAAAAAATGTTGCTGACTTTCATGTGCCGAGTGATGCACAGGGATTGGACAGTCCTGTTTACAGAATCAGTGCTTTCTACGGAATTTCTCTGCAAGTGATACCAAACCCCGTTAATCCAGTTTCCACAGGCCGTTATTAGACTGCAAAAGAACGTTGAAAGGAGCGTCTTCAGACGTTTGTCAGGCTGGCTTTGTAGCGTGGGAGGAAGCACTGGAGCAGGACTGAAACTTGCATTTTGCGGCAGATGATGTCAGGCCGCCCTGACGCGGAGGACGTAAACACGCTGTAAATCCCTGGGCCGAGGACTGGGGCAGTTTCTCCGGTATCCAAACAATAGTCTGGGAGAGGCAAAACAACGCAGGGTTCTGAAGAAGACGGCGCTTAATGACACGGTAGCCGTGACACGGGAGCTAAAACAGGAGACAAAGTAGCACTCTCCGACTTCAGCCTGTCACTTTAATAACATCTGACTCCTATCAGGATACACTGCAGCCTGGAAACCGAGCAGTGTGAGATGGTGAGCGAGCGAGAGAGTGTTTTCCTGTGTGTTGAATCACCTGGCCTGGCCTGATGATGACCGTGATCTGTGCTGACCTGCAGCGTGGTCGGCACGTGCACTTTGTGTGTGTGTGTGGACGGTGTTTGTTTGCAGACAGTGTACACGCCAATCAGCCATAACATTAACACCACCTGCCTAATACTGAGTAGCCCCCAACCCCTACCAACCCCCCCCCACTCCCCCCAACGTGCCGCCACAACAGACCTAACCTTCCGAGGTCCTGCAGTATCTGGCGCCGAGATATTCATGGTTTCGTCTGAAATTAAGGGTATTTAAAAAGAGTGTATCCTGCTTTTGTTGGAGTAACTGTCTCTACTGTCCAGGGAAAAAGGCTTTCTTCTAAATTTTGGAGGAGCATTGCTGTAAGGATTTGATTGACACCACCTCATCAGCCCCAACTTCTCAACTCATGCAAAAAGTACTGGATCATTCCAGAGAACACAGTTCTTCCACTGCTCCACAGCTCAATGCTGGGGGGCTTTATACCCCTCTAGCCCTCGCCTGGCATTGGGCAGCATGGTGCCAATAGGTCAACCTAACCCAGTCATATCCCTTAGCTTTAGCTCCAATTATCAGATCTTTTATAGGTTATATAGTTTGAAGCAGAAGCCCCCTGAACCCCAGCCCAAAGTTCTTGGAGTTCCCTACCTCTTAGATTCTCCTCCCATACTGTCATGTGCAGTTGGCATGCTCAGAACTAGCAAAACTGTAAGGATAATGTGAGGAGCACTTTCACATTTGTTTGCAACAAACCGCCACCAAAGCAACATCACCTGGCAATGAAAGCTCCAGGTGCCTTTACTACCCAGCAGCATCTCACTGAAGTGATGTGGGGAGAGAGAGAGACTTCTAGCCTCTCAGAGAGAGCAAGGCCAATTGTGCTCTCTCTTGAACCAGTGATGCTCGGGTCATAGTGGCAGCACCTTAGTCCTCTGGACCACTCGTCGAGTCTCTTGTTGAGGATTTGGTCATTCAATGCCAATAAAATGTCATTTAAGCAGGGTGCCCAAACTTTTGCATAAGACTGTATATTCACATTTTAAGCAGTACGAAAAGTGAAACATCAAAAATTCAGATACAAGGTTTTTTTTACGCAGCAGCAACAATATGTCACTGTAACATAAACATAACATCTTCACTACGCAAAACTCTGGTCACTGTTTGTGTTATGTAATGATAAACGGACCAATAGAATTAGTCCAGAAGCTACAATGGTGGAGATTGTAGGAGAATGGAGAGTTAGGAGTCCAATTCTGACCCCAAATATCCTTCAGAAATGACATCAGAAGGATTTCTGATGTCATTTCTGAAGCATATTTGGGGTCAGAATTGTGAATATCGTAACACCATGATATGTTCGTACCATGAACAATGGCGTCCCAATGCTGTGTTAGGGTTGGATTAGCTGGCTGGGCATCCTCACCACTCTACACCAATAAGAGTCCTTGGGCAAGACTCCTAACTCTCCATTCTCCTACAATCTCCACCATTGTAGCTTCTGGACTATTTCTATTGGTCCGTTCATCATGACATAACACAAACAGTGACCAGAGTTTTGCGTAGTGAAGATGTTATGTTACGTTACAGTGACATATTGTTGCTGCTGCGTAAAAATCCTTGTATCTGAATGTTTGTTGTTTTTCACTTTTTGACGTAATGTGAATCCAGCAGTTGTTTTTTTTTGGAGTTGTTCATTTTGGAGATACAAGGTTTTTCTCCGACGGCAAACTAATGTCACTGTAAATGAGAATGAACGTACCCATTAGGTGCGGCAACAGCACCGATTTAGTGTGAAAACATTTAGATGTGTACTGACCAGCATTTTTGCTAGAAGTTCTGTACAGTCTAAAAATGAAGGGGTTACACATGGTTACTTGAGTGATGCCATCGAAGAACCACTTTAGGTTCCATAAAGAACCAAGTTTCTAACAGAGAAACCTTGGACTGAGAGGAGCAGGGAGCTAAGCAGGGGATAAATTAGAGGGATAAACAAAGAGGGGACCAAACAGAAAGTGCTTGGGTGACGTGGGCGATAAAAGAACAAACGAAAAGAGACACACCTGTACACTAACAGGAGTAGCTGGGGAACCAGCAGCCAGACCAGAGAACAAGGCCAACCTAACCTAAACCCGCAGAGAACTGCTTAGAACCAGAGTCGCCTTTTGACCTGAGCAGAAAGCAAACGTACCTCGCTTGCCTCTAGATGAACACGGTAACAAGCTCCCGACTCTGAACTAGAACCTGGACAGGAAGCGAACGTACCTCGCTTACCTCTAGAGTGCCTGAGAATCCCTCTTGAACATGATCCAATACACTATCCGACCTGAACACGCCAGAACCGCGTGAGGAATCACAGAGCTTCACGGATAATCCAAGAGAGTCAATTCATGGCAAAGCATGGTGGTAGTTGAGCTCCTTAAGTACTCCCAGTCCCAGGTGAAACACATGAACAATGAGTGAACCGTGAACCGTGAGCAGACACAAATGAACAGCAATAAACACAAATGAACAGGAAGTGCATCAAAAGTCTGGGCCTGACACTTTAGGCAATTATGGTTCTTTAGGTTCATTACTTCTAGCAAAAATATAATAAATAACTAAAATAACATAAATAACTAAAATAACATATCTAAATGTTTTAACATTATAAATTATAACAGCGTATCGGTGATGTTGCCACACCTGATGGGTATGTTTATTCTCATTTAGAGAACCTTTTTAAGTTTTAATGGAAGTCAAAGTCATTTTGGAGCATTTCTATTGGTCCATCCATCATGAAATATGGACACGATGTAAAGAACAACTGCTGGATTCACATTACGTCAAAAAGTGAAACATCAAAAATTCAGATACAAGGTTTTTTTTTACGCAGCAGCAACAATATGTCACTGTAACATAAACATAACATCGTCACTATACAAATCTCTGGTAACTGTTCGTGTTGTGTTATGTCATGATGAACGACCAATAGAAATAGTCCAGAAGCTACAATGGTGGAGATTGTAGGAGAGTTAGGAGTCTTGCCCAAGGACTCTTATTGGTGTAGAGTGGTGAGGATGCCCAGCCAGCTAATCCAACCCTAACCCAGCACTGGGACGCCATTGTTCATGGTACGATAACCGTCTCCGAAAATACCAATATTTACATTTCAAAAGGTATTTTGACTCCAAATATGCTTCAGAAATGAAGTCAGCTCATTTTGGGAAGCGTGATATGGCATTAATAAAGGATTTCTGATGTGAACATACAGTCTTATGCAAAAGTTTGGGCACCCTGGTTAAATGACACATTTCATTAACAATAAATGACCAAATTCCTTATAGAAGGCTCTAAAAGCGGTCCAGATGTCCAGTGAGCACATCTCTGTTAGAAAAATGGTTCCTAATGGAACCAAAAGAGGTTCTTCTATGGTCTTGCTCAAAGAACCGTTTGAAGTACCTTTCTTTTTTAGAGAATCTGCGTCACATTTACAGTACAGGTCCGCTTTTCGAAAGGAAAAATGAGTCAAGCTGAGTCCAGCATGGCGGCGCATCATAATTGATCTCTTCCCATTGTTCTCAAAGGAAGCTGTGATTCACGATTGGATTTAGGGAGAGAAATTTCATGGAAACGGATGCATTCAGTGTGAGGTGTTTCCCCAATGAGGAGCCAGGTTGTGCTATGTGTTTGTGTCCGCAACCCAATTCCGCAGACCGCTACTTTTTGTGATTGCAAAGGAAAGTGGAGTTACTGAGAAGAATCACGAGGGGAGCTTTCCAACTGACAGTGTAAACGGACCCAGGCACTGTGACTCACGCCTCCGAGGATGAAGCATCGGTTCCTTGTTTCAGCCGTTCCCTCGCAACATGAAGGAACAGTGGCAAACGTTCATGTGTTTCTACGTGCAGCGTTCAAAATCAGAGTCAGATGCTAACATGCTGTCTGATGTTGATGCAACCCACTCTGATATACTGATAGTTTAAAAAGTGGGGAAAAATCATCATCAGAAATAATAAATGAAATTAAGGGAGGGATTTTATTCTGTTGCAGCAGCAGCAGCACATGCTCAGAGTGGGAACAGTGTTGGAGCAGGGTGAGCTCTTCAGGCCAAACCGCCATGTTTATCCCTTAAACTCACTTATACCCTTATTTTATGATGAGTAAGGTACAATATCTTGCAAGTTCTGGAACTTTTAAACAGTAATTTAATACTGTTTAATAATATCCCAGATAAACAACACCACAGCAACCACCCTGCAATACCATAGCAACCTACTTGGACACCATAGCAAACCACCACATGTACTTACAATGCACCACTCTGTATATTTTATAAAAAATCCCTAGATAAAAGAAGCTCCATGCTACCCTTATTGTTGGGTGCACTGTGGCCGTTTCTGACATGTCACCAGATCGACAGCACTTTGGAAAGCTTACCATTGATTTTGTAAATCATCAAATGGTTGCAAATGGTAGTTTATACTACCAACAGAATAAAAAGCATTGGTTGTAACTAAGGACACAGTTAGATTCACTACACAGCGCTGAGAAATCCCAGATTAAGCCAAAGAAATAGCTGCTTTTCTCAGAATGAAAGAGTTAATAAACTCACAGCTGCTCAGTACGTCTTTAACCAACAAGCTTTTCCAAACTTTCCAAACTTATGACCCATAATATACATGCATGGACTCATCAGATCTTTCCCACCACCTCCAGAAGTAAGACCTCATCAGCAGCACTGTCAGCCAGTGAGCATGAACAGTGGGTATGTTGTGGGGGAACCAGAAACCATGGCAACTAACTTCATAAATAGTTTACAGAGCTGTTTTGAGAAGTGCAGCGAGGCCCGGCGGAGCTGCCAACGAGGGGAGGCCGCGTTCAGGCTGACATGGAGCAGGCGCTCGCTGGTCCTCTACTTAGCCTGGGCTAGGAAAGTGTGAAAATGCAACGCACCTCGCAAATGCTTTTTCCAAATGCTCTCCAAGCGAGAAAAAAACACCGCATCATTTACTCTGGGTGGATTTGAACCAGATCGTGATGTAATGCTGTTTCCCACTCGCCTGCACGTTCAGGCCTTGCAGACCGGTGGGCCGTAGAGGGGTTCTAACAGAGTGGCTGCTTTTGAGCTTCTCCAGGGATTTGAGGGGGATTCTTGAGGTTCTTTACATCCGTTGACACACAAAGAAGGTCATTAGGCTGCAGATGACAACTGCCTGATGCACTGGCTCTTGTGTAGTGGTGTGTGAAACATGTTCTGTAAAGTGCTGGCAGCATCCAACGGGCAACTGAAAGTTGTGTGTAACCAATAGTAGGCCAGTCCAGCACAACACAACACAGACCTCTTGGGCTTTTTCTGAGCAATGTTGGGGTCCTAATTAACACTCTAGCTGGAGATCTATAGAACTTATTTATTTCATTTTATTGGTATTATATTGCAAAAAAGGAAAATAATCCAAGTTTGATTCATTTTAATTAAGACTACATATTAAAAAATAATGGTTTGGGCCCCAGAGTGGTCCAGTGGAATAAGAGGATCGCTAGTTCGAGTCCCAGCCATGCTGTTAGCCATCAGCAGCCGGAGTCAAAGAGAGCACAATTGGCCTTGCTTTCTCCGGGGTGGGTGGATGGCGCTTTAACTCCGCATCACTCCAGTGCACTGCTGGCTGACACTGACGTCTGCTGGCCGATGCATCAGTTCGGATGCAGCAGTTCGGAAAAAGATCCTCTGGTTGGCTGTGCCAGGTGTATCAGCCTTCACCGTGCCAGTGTCGGGATCATTGCATGTGATAGGGGAGATTATGCATGGGTTGGGTAATTGGTGATCCAATTTGAGAAGAAAATAGGACTAAAAATCAGATATTAAACAAATAAATAAATAATGATCTGTGTAGTGTAGTGGGTTGAAATGAGGGGCATCATGTTTGGAGTAAGGAAAACAGGAAAACACTGCAACCCCAGCCTAAAAACCTTATCCCGTCTGAAACACGGTGGTGGTAGTATCATGGTTTGGGCATGTTTTGCTGCATCTGGGCTGACGGTTTGCTATCTCTGATAGAACAATGAATTCTGGATAACACCAGGAATCTGTTCATGAGCTGCATCTCAAGAGTGTGTGGGTCATGCAACAAGACAACGACCCTGAGAAGACAAGCCATTCTACTGAAGAATGATTTAAGAAGAATGAATGTAATGTTCTGAAAGTCGAAGTCCTGACCTTAATCAAATAGAAATGTTGTAGATGGACCCAAAGCAAGCAGGTTATGGGTGAAAACCCATTAACAGAACAGAGCTGAAGGTGTTTGGGAAGAAGAAATGGGCTAAAATTCCTCCAAGTTGATGTGCAGGATTAATCCAGAAGGCCAAAAGGCAAAGGTTCACATACATTTGCCACTCATAGATCTGTAATATTGGCAAATAAATGACAAAGTCTGATATTTTGGTCTCATTGGTCTACATTTAGGACTTCTGATTAAATTTTAGTCTCCATTTTTGCAGAAATATAGGAAATTCTAAAGCATTCACAAACATTCAAGCACCACACCAGAGAGCTCCAAGACAGAGAAGAGTCTAGATGCTTGCCTTGAGGGATGGTGGCCAAAGCCGAGCCGTTACCTACTTGACTCTTTGTTTCCAGCCTGTCCTTTTTAACCCAATGCCAAGCTATGGACAGAGATCTAGCGATTGATGGACAGCAGGTCATAAGATGAAGGGATCAGTAACTACTATTATTGAAGGACAGGTAGAATGAATAGAGCTAGCTCTTCACAGAAGGTCTTTTGCCGCTCTCGGTCCCTTAGCAACCACTGAACAGTTGAACATTCACACTGCTGGAATCCAAAACATGGAAAACTGGGTGAACTCAACGCGTTCAAGAAAAATACACTGACTCAGCCGGGCAGTCCCCCTTCAACCAGCCAGCCTCTCCAGTGCTGATGTTTAAACAGTACTAACAGTGTAACTATTCCTCTCTCGCTCACTCTCTCACTCCCCTGCCCCCCCTACTCACTCATTCTTACTCACTCTTTCTCAAAGCAACCTTCTTGTCATCTCTCTCTCTCTCTCTCTCTACGTCTGTCTCACCCTCCTCTCTCTCTCTCTCTCTCTCTCTCTCTCTCTCTCTCTCTCTCTACTTCTGTCTCACCCTCCTCTCTCTCTCTCTCTCTCTTTCTCTTTCTACTTCTGCCTTCCTCTCTCTCTCTCTCTCTCTCTCTCTCTCTCTCTACTTCTGTCTCACCCTCCTCTCTCTCTCTCTCTCTCTCTCTCTCTCTCTTTCTCTTTCTACTTCTGCCTTCCTCTCTCTCTCTCTCTCTCTCTCTCTCTTTTTCTTTCTACTTCTGTCTTCCTCTCTCTCGCTCTCTTTCTCTACTTCTGTCTCACCCTTCTCTCTCTCTCTCTCTCTCTCTTGTGTTCTCTCTCTCTACTTCTGTCTCACCCTCCTCTCTCTCTCTCTCTCTCTCTCTCTCTCTCTTTCTACTTCTGTCTCTCTCTCTCTCTCTCTCTCTCTTTCTCTACTTCTGTCTCACCCTTCTCTCTCTCTCTCTCTCTCTCTCTCTCTCTCTTTCTCTACTTCTGTCTCACCCTTCTCTCTCTCTCTCTCTCTCTCTCTCTCTCTCTTTCTCTTTCTACTTCTGTCTTCCTCTCTCTCTCTTTCTCTACTTCTGTCTCACCCTTCTCTCTCTCTCTCTCTCTCTCTCTTTCTCTACTTCTGTCTCACCCTTCTCTCTCTCTCTCTCTCTCTCTCTTTCTCTTTCTACTTCTGTCTTCCTCTCTCTCTCTTTCTCTACTTCTGTCTCACCCTTCTCTCTCTCTCTCTCTCTCTCTCTCTCTCTGTCTCTCTACTTCTGTCTTCCTTACTCTCTTCATCTCTCATTCTCTTCCTTTCTTTCATTTCTCTCTCTCTCTCTCTCTCTCTCTCTCTCTCTCTCTCTCTCTCTCTCTCTTTCTTCCTCTCTCAGACCTCCTCCTTCACTTTCTTTTTCTCACACCTACACATGCTCACATCGTGTCTCGTCTTCGTGGTGAGGTTTCAGGGGCGAGTGCTGATTAAAGGATTTTTCAGCTGAATTTGAAAAAAACTGAGGCTGGGAATGAAGGAATGCTTCTGAAATGACTAAACTCTTCCTTTCATCTCCAGAATCACTTTCACCAAAACAGACCCATCA
The DNA here is from genome assembly GCF_030463535.1 of Salminus brasiliensis. Taxonomy (NCBI): domain Eukaryota; kingdom Metazoa; phylum Chordata; class Actinopteri; order Characiformes; family Bryconidae; genus Salminus; species Salminus brasiliensis. The sequence continues at coordinate 6,174,651 of NC_132878.1, read as the reverse complement.
CTTCCTGACCACCTCACAATTATTCTAATAGCTATTCTAGTCAGAGGGGTTTATCCGAGTGGGTGGGTTCTTAGTACAGTAACTCAGACATCGTCATTTACTGTGTATTTACTTTACTTGCCTCACTTGTAACCGTCTGTGAAATGAAGCAATATAACTGTAATTTTCATTTAATAAACCAAACATTTAGGCAGCAATATGCCCTGGTCTACAGTCCCACATGTCAAAAAGCCAAAGGGTAAAATCAGACATTTAAAAAAGCAACTGGAATAAAAACTAGACCTTTTTAAGAGCTGTGGGGCATAATTAGACATTTAAGTGATAGGGACATATCAGGTTTTTTAAAAAGTAGTGAGGAAAAATAATGAGCATTTTAAGAAGTGGTGAGGACAGATTAGACATTTTAGAAAGTAAAGAGGACAACAATGAGCATTTCAAGAAGTGGCAGAGACAGATCAGACTTTTCAAAAAAGTAATGAGGACAACAGTGAGCATTCCAAGAAGTGGCAGAGACAGATTAGAGATTTCAAATAGTAATGAGGACAAAAAATTAGCATTTCAAGAAGTGGCAAAGACAGATCAGACATAAAAAAATGGTTAGGACAAAAATTAGCAAAAGTGGTAGGAACGGTTCAAACATTTTTGACATTTAAGAAAGTACAGAAAAAGTACAAATGCTTATTTGAGCCTGACAACACAGAACACAGACTGACTGACATATTTATATAATCATATTAAAATAGTATGGCACAATGACTCCAGTGAATCCACTTTGCTCAGGTATGTCTAAAACTCACACATAGGAAATCAGACCTCACTCTTCAGTTACAGTTTTCAGGACAATGCTCTGGACGAGGCCCTCAGGAAGGGGTAAAGCAGGCACATCTGAATCACATGCTAATGTTTCTCATCCTGAGTCTACTCTACAGTAAATCACTGCTGCTGTTTGTGTATAAGCACTTCATTAAGTTAATAGCCAGTCATCTGAAAACCTGAGCTGTAAATTCTTCGTAAGTCCTCCAAACAGCATGTGAGCGACATTCCCAGATGGTGATTGAGAGAGTTTACGTCACCTCTCGGCCCACCAATGCAGGAGATTCTTCTGGAGAATGAACGCCGCCGGCGCTCTCCTTTCCAAGAAAGGCATCACATGAGGGCAAACTCAGTTAGTATGAAACTCAGATTGTTTTTTTTTTTTACAAGAGACTATTTTTGAATTTGACTTAATTTATTAATTTCCTAACATTTCACCCCAGACGACTTTGGAAAGGTTTTCTAAAAGTGGGCCAAAAAGTGGAGAGGGTGTAAAGCACGGAGCTGTAGATCCAGCAGAGGACACCATTGGAAGTGATGGTAAATTCCCTAGAAATGCTCCTGCTAGCCCAAACACTGTAGCATTTGCTTGAAGAACCAAGAAACTGAGATTTCTCAGACCAGGCTATGTTTTTCCAGTCTTCATCTGGCTAGCCTAAATTACCCAGCACATGCTAACATTGCTAGTCACCTAGCCACAGTGCTATACTTTAGCAAATGCTAATGCTGTTTGCAGGATTCCCACTTGCACTAGCCACCACCACCCCAGTTAGCCTAATAATTCCCTGTTGAACATGATCTGATACGCTAATAATAATTGCTAATAATGACAAAAGTATTGGGACACCTGCTCATTCATTGTTGCTTCTGACGTCGAGGGCATTAAAAGGAGCTGATTCTACTGTCCAGAGAAGAAGGCTGTCTACTACATTGTGGAGGAGCATCGCTGTGAGCGTTAATGAGGTCAAGATGTTGGATGATCTGCACCCCACCTCATTATCCCCAACTGCCCAACTCAGTATCCCAAAATCATTGGATGGAGCTACCCCATCCATCATTGCAGAGAACACAGTTCCTCCACTGCTCTACAGCTCAATACTGGGGGGCTTTGTACCCCACTCTAGCCCACACCTGGCATTAGGCAGCATGGTGTAGTAGGTTCCAGTAGGTTCCTGTTGATCTTTTCCGGAGAGTCCTTTTCTATTGGCAGTGCTTCTCTACAAGGACTAGACAAGCTGTGTTGGTTATTTGCACATGTGTGTCAGCTGAATGCATTCTTTAGAAGGGGTGTCCACAAACATTTGAACAAATTGTGTAGCACTGAGTGTAGCATCACTCAAAGAACCATGTGAGGAACCTTGATTATTAGGAGTGTAGAGTACAAATAAGCCAGAGGTCAATTCTGACTTGAAAATATCTCGAAAATGTCTTCAAGTACCGTCTTTGAGTTTTGCCACATTACTAAAATAAACCAGGAGGAAAAGCTTGTAGAAGGACTGTGAGAGTTCAGACATTGCGTAATAGTGCAGCCCAGGCATCTGATGACCTCAAGTGCATGCAAAAATGAAAAAGCTAAAGCTGAAAGGATGGACAGAAAGGGATTTGACCAGATTCTGACAGAGTCTTTATTGGATGTCACTATTATTAGCAGAACCCTTTGATATTAAATTACAGACCAATCTCTATATTAAATAAGAGCAATACTTAATAAGAACAGCAGGTTCCAATCATCAAGCTTTCAGATCTGGATGGAAGTATTAAGAAACGAGGAAACGAGGCCGAAAGATGACCCACAGAACTTTCTCCAGTTGCCTTGGGAGAAGTTCCAGTTACATTTTGGCTTAAATGCTTGGAGCGCTCCACCAAAATATGGAGTGTTAAATCATGCATTCCAAACGCTGCAAGAGAGCGCAGCGTGGACCCTCCGTGTCTTTGTTTGGCTTATTCTCTTATTATGTTCTGGATAAAAGGCTTGCTTTAAGACAGCATCTCCAAAAGCAAGGCGGCCAAGTGTTGCATAACGTGAAGTGAGAGAACTGAAGACTGGGGAGGTCTGTTGCTGGGTCGCTTTTGGTGTTTTAGGCCGTTTTTTACGCCTGAGCTTTTTAAATCGGTGTGTGAAGATGGATTCACGTGAGGTCGTGTGTCAAGGAATATTCCATCTAAAGCCTTGATGTAGTCATGGATGATCAGTTATCCTTCTCAAGCCATGTCTCAAGCAAACGTAACCCGGTCATGCAGATTTCTCCTGTACAACATCCAGTGAATTTGACCCTTGCTCTGTAGAGAGTCGCCCAGGTGCTCGTTCAGTCTCTCCTCACTTCAAGACCTGACTACTACTGCAGCTCTCTTCTGGCTGGTCTCCCTCTGTGCACCATCAGACCCCTGCAACTTATCCAGAATGCAGCGGCACGGGTCGAGTCGTCTTCAACGTTTCTAAGCTCAGCCATGTTTCACTCCTCTGCTGTGTTGTCTCTCACTGGCTTCCTGTAGCTGCTGCCCAGGTCATCAGATTCTGACCCCTGACTCTGGCCTACAAAGCCAAGACTGGACCAGCCAGCCTCTCCGTACTTGATGGCGATGGTCAAAAGCCTGATCTGCACCAAGAAGCCTTCCAGCTTCTTCCTGTATTTACTTTCTGGCTCCGACCAGACAGGTCTGACCAATCAGCAGAGAGAACTTTCCCATGTGGTTTGTGTGGAAACGAACCAAACCAAGGGAAAAGGCTCCAAGGTTACAAATGCATTAACCGATTCAGACCAGAGCAAACCAGACGCCCTAAAATGTCCTAAGTGTGTGGTCAGAAGACCTGGACCAGGATAGTAGACCAGGAGACCCTCTATTTCTGTCAATCATACCATTCTTGGTCAACTGCTTTTGGACTCTACTGTGGAAAACTCAGTAAATTGGAGGTGTCTGCCATCAAAATGAGGCCAATGATTAATTCTAGGGTCACCATATTTAGTTTTTTAAAAAGAGGACACCTGGGACACATGGGTGTCTGCTGTGGTTAGGATGATGTGGCTTGGGGGCTTCACGTAGGCCAGAGTTGGGAGAGAGCATGGACCATGCAGCTATGATCATGAATATTAATAGATAAATATTTATTCTTAAAAAAAAAAATGAATAAAGCCTTAATAACTTGAGATTATTTCGTTCCAGCTAAGCTGCCCAGGCAGTTGGAACCCTGGTAACATCCAAACACCATAGAAACTTTTACACGACAGAGTAACAACAAGGCGGCACAGAGCGCAGGGAGTCAGGAGGGAACTATCTGCAGTTTGAGACCTGGCAAGTATTGGACAAAAGTATTGGGACACCCACAAAATCAATGTTTATTGTGGAATCAAACACAATAAAAAAGGTTCTATCCTGCTTCTGCTGGAGTAACTGTCTCTACTGTCCAGTAAAGAAGGCTTTCTACGACACTTTGGAGGAGCATTGCTGTAAGGAATTGATTGCATTCAGCAACAAGAGCATTAGTGAGGTCAGGATGTTGGATGATCACCACCCCACCTCATCATTTCCAACTCCCCAACTCCACACCAATTCCAAAAGCATTGGGTGGAACACCAACAATCATTCTGACCTCAATGCTGGGGGGCTTTATACCCCTCTAACCCACGCCTGGCATTAGGAATGGTTATAGTTAAACTAATAGGTTCATATTTATCTGCTCCAGAGAGTCCTATTCTATTAGCAATACTTATCTGCAGGAACTAGACAAGCTGTGTGTCTGTGTGCATTTGCACATCTGTGTCATCAACTGGTGCAACTCAAAATAGCTGAATGAACTCATTAGAAGTAGTGACCACAGATTTCCCTTAAAAATCACTGTCCACAGCGGACCCTCCTTTATTTTACTGCAAATCTGACGTCTTGCGAGGGACGATCTTACATGTAATTAAGTCAGTCCACTCGGACGGAGACACTGCGGTCACCTAGTCCGAAATGTCTGAGATTGATGTCATCAGACATATGGGCCTGGAAGTAGGGATTTCTCATTTTTCCATTCTTAATATCAGACAGCTGGTCTGTGGTGGAGGTTAATAAACTCGCTGTTGTTCTACCCCCTCGTCTTGCGGTTTGTTTCATTCGTCTGGTGCGTCACACATACCCATATGTGTGTGGTGAGGGGTGTGGTGGGAAAAGCTGACATAATGCTCTAGACCACAACAATGAATAAGCCCTTTGCAGCAGGCTTTGCTTCGGCAGCACTTCCTGAGTCTATAAATAAAGCAGCAGTGAGTGGGATGTTTGTCTTTGACTTTACAAGAGTCGGCCCGACCGCCCGCTGCAATTATTGCAAAATTCCAGCTGAAATGCTTCTTAAAGAAGGGGATATTTCAGGGATTACAAGATGTCGGCCGCTGATGTAATGGAGTGTCTAACACTTGAGATTTTACCCTGGGAGGCTGCACAAGCACATTCAGCAGACTAGACTTCATAATACGGTTGGAAATCAATGTCACATCCATCACAAACCAACATCTAAGATTAGACAAATATATAAACATCTAATAGACAAATATGGATATCTAAAGAACCATGTATTGGAAGATTCTTTAGGGAACCCAACATGGTGTGGTTCTTACACTTCACTTCCATCTAAAACCAGCATCAGGTTGAGCTCCAACTCCCCAACAATCCCAAAAGCATTGGATGAAACACCAAGCATCATTCTGACCTCAATGCTGGGGGACTTTATACCCCTCTAGCCCAACTGGCATTAGGCATGGTTATAGTTAAACTAATAGGTTCATGATGTTAATCTGCTCCAGAGAGTCCTATTCTATTAGCAATACTTCTCGACGGGAACTAGACAAGCTGTGCATTTGCACATCTGTGTCATTAACGGGTGCAGCTCAAAATAGCTGAATGAACTCATTAGAAGGGGTGTCCACAAACATTTGAACAAATTCTTATGTACATATATGGATATCCTCCATTGGAAGATTCATTAGAGAACCAAACATGGTGTGGTTCTGAAACTTCACATCCATCTAAAACCAACATTGGGTTGACCTCAAGCTCCAATGTTTGACAGATCATGAGTTTTGGTTGGAAATCAAAGTCATATAAGACATATTCAACAAAAGCCAACATAATTCCTGCAGATAAGTATTGCTAATAGAATAGGACTCTCTGGAGCAGATAAATATGAACCTATTGGTTTAACTATAACCATGCCTAATGCCAGGCGTGGGCTAGATGGGTATAAAGCCCCCCAGCAATGAGGTCAGAATGATGGTTGGTGTTCCATCCAAAACTTTTGGGATTGGGAGGGGAGTTGGGGAGTTGGAAATGATGAGGTGGGGTGGTGATCATCCAACATCCTGACCTTACTAACGCTCTTGTTGCTAAATGCGATCAAATCCTCCAAAATATCGTAGAAAGCCTTCTTCACTGAACAGTAGAGACAGGTACTCCAGCAGAAGCAGGATAGACTCTTTTTATTGCGTTTGATTCCACAAGAAACAATGATTTAGTGGGTGTCCCAATACTTTTGTCCAATACTTGCCAGCTCTCAAACAGCAAATAGTTCCCTCTGACTGTCTGCGCTCTATGCCGCCTTGTTGTTACTTAAGTCCAAACCAACGCTACAACAAAGCCAAGCAAGAGTGGAGAGGAGGATTTACACAGGGGACACAAACAAGAAACACCTGGTACCAATGAGGAGAAGGCAAGACTACAGATAACTCACAAGCTGCATCCCAAAGTCCGCGTTAGGCTGCATTTCTCGGCCACTACGTCATAAAAAGCTGCTCCTGGGCTTCGTAAACAGCCTAGAAATGCAGAGTACGTTCGGAGCGACTAGGGGGGTGCAACTGATGCATCTTTCCCGGCCCTCGCTTAGCCCCTTAAACAGCCGATTGGTCGACGGAGGGCTGAAAATGACACCACCCACCAGTTATTATCCTGAGTAATACACCTTAGTGTTTAATAAACCTTGGAGAGGCACAGTGCAACAGGCCCCACTTTCCCCCTCAATTGCAGGAGGCGGGACCTTTCTGGTGACGTCACCACACAGCCTAATTAGACTGCTCAATTTGTGTGACCAATTGGGTACCAACAAGGAGGCTTCATAGCAGCTACAGGGTGAAGCCAGGGCAGAGCCACTTTCCCACAGTGCTGATCTGCTCTGTATAAAACTGTGTGCTCGTACGTAATCTGTGCTTCAAGCTCTGATCCCGTCGGAAAACTCGGATCCCGTCTCTACCTCTCAGTGACTCTGGTGACATTTAGCCCACTCACACCCACATGAGTGTTTCATTGCAGCTTCGAAAGCCTTAGCGAATGTTAACTAGCATCTCAACAGGCCTCAGGACAAGCCTTTGAGCTGACAGGGGCTTGAATAGACAGTCTTGGCTTATGATTCACTGCCTGTCCTGCATCCTCCGTCTATTTCGGGCTTTACTGTGTGGTTTAATATGCAGGTAGAGCGCGGCGGAGCTTAAAAAAGGGACGCACTCCAGGCGAGAGAGCGGGACCCTGACGAGTCTCCATCTGTCAAGCGGCCGTTTTGGTCTTCAGACCAAGAACAGTGGGATGACAAATGGCCCGCTCTCAGCCCAACACACACAAACGAATCAATAAATGTTTGCTCTTGGATTATGTGTCCAACATCTGCAGGTGTTTCTTTGTGGATGAATGGAACTGGCGGACATAGAGACACTCGGGCAGTTATGTAACACGAGAGTACACTCCTCCACTTTTGTTTGCCTTCCATTTTCCCCTCCTTTCATGTCTAATGTTTGGAGAACAACACCCACCCAAGCTTTGTGCTTCTTCCAAAAAATTAGGCGAAGCTGTCGTGTCATTAAGTTCACACACAAACATCTCCTTTACAAATATGGAAAGATTCTTTAACCGGTCCTCAGGAACCCTCAGATGGTCCAGGTCTTTGCTCCAGCCTAACCAGCAACAAATAGGGGTCGAGCAAAAATGTGGATCATCTGGAGGTATCTTAGTACCAGTTGGAGGACTATTCCATGACAAGAGACATGAAATGTTTTTAAGAGTTTTTACTATTACATATGTAATCTCCCCAGACAGAAAAATGTGTCACTTTGGTGTTTAAGATGGTAGTAAAGATGGTGCTGCACGGGGATAATCAGGACACAAATACCGGCATGTTGTGGCATCCCATTCCTCAACCAGCAGAGCAAGACTGAGTCAGGATCAAGACCCAAATGAGTGCCAGATTGATTTGAGATTGAGACCCAAATCAGATCAAGACTGAGCCAAGACCAAAACCCAAAGGAATGCAAGACTGAGCCAAGATCGAGTCCCAAATGGATGCAAGACTGAGTCAAGATGGCGACCCAAATTACAGAAAGACTGAGTCAAGATCGAGTCCCAAATGGATGCAAGACTGAGCCAAGATCGAGTCCCAAATGGATGCAAGACTGAGTCAAGATGGCGACCCAAATTACAGAAAGTCTGAGTCAAGATCGAGTCCCAAATGGATGCAAGACTGAGCCAAGATCGAGACCCAAATTAGAGAAAGTCTGAGTCAAGATCGAGACCCAAATGGATGCAAGACTGAGCCAAGATTGAGACCCAAATTAGAGAAAGTCTGAGTCAAGATCGAGACCCAAATGGATGCAAGACTGAGCCATGATCAAGTCCCAAATACTGGCAGGTTGTGGCATCCCATTCAATTCAACCAGCATTTGTTGCAAGTCAGTCAACATGGTTGTGTTGGCCACTCTGGCACAAACAGCATGGCCAAGCCGATCCCACAAGTGTTCAGTGGAGTTGAGGTCAGGACTGCCGGTAGGCCGTTCCATCCTCTCCACTCCCAAATCCTGGAGGCAGTCTCTGATAAACCCCTGCTCTGCGGGGGCGAGCGTTGTCATCTTGGATGATAGAGTTCAGTCCCAGACTGTGGAGATACGGGATTGCCACTGGTTGCAAAATTTATTTTCAATGTCTCTCTGCATTGAGATTGAGCCTCTGCATTGAGATTGAAAAACTAGCTTCTTGGGGTGTCGTCTTCGTGGGACGCCCACTTCGCAGCTTGTCTCTGACACCTAACCCCCCCCCCCCCCCCCCCGTTACGTGTAACTTGGTCAACAGTTTGGAGATGGTACTAGGGCCCAATCCAGTCCAGATCAGTCAAACGTGGCATGATGATTCTATGAGCACTGTAGCAGGGCCCATACTCACAGGTGCTGCCAATCAGGTGCCTATCAGGCACACCTGGGGTATCAGTTTGGCATTGGCAGAGAAGATTTGAGAATTTTTACAGGGCGCAACCCACATACTCAACTCTGCTGCTCATCCCCAAATGCATGTTCCTTACCAATAGGGCACCATTGAAAAGGGAAATTAACAGGCTTTCCAATGGTGTAAAATGTATTGCCAAGACGCATCGTTACAACAAAGAAATAATCTACCAAACACACATTTCTTTACTTTTATGTGCTAAGTTTATATATATATATATATATATATATATATATATATATATATATATATATATATATATATAATGTTCCTGTCATAACAGATCTAACAATAATAGAGTGATACTAATACAACCATCATAACTCTAGACTTGTAAAGGTTAACTATGTTTTTCTCTTCAACAAAGAAATGGTGGGGAAAGAAAAGTGGCATGTCTGAGTCAGTCCTAACAGAGCAGGCCTGGTGGCTCAAATATTAGCCCTTGTTACTAAGGCAACATGATTCAGAGGTTCTCCTATAAGAGAAGGCTTTAGGCACAGCTTTGTTCAGGCTTGTCTTTGTTTGATTTTTTGACCTTTTAGCAAAACATGAAACAGGTATGAAGGCAAAGCCAACGCCAACCAGCTCCCCCAGGCCCTGTTTTCCCGAACCTCTAATCTCTAAACCTTTCCAGGATTGCACCAGAGCAAAATCAACATAGTTTAATTTCAGTTTCTACATGCAAGTGTTAAGAGGCCATTCTAATTCCACACAAAGCAGGGTGTGCACTGTAAGAGGAGAAACATTAAAGGAAGCTTAGAAAAAAGGTTTAAACAGGTTGAAAAAACAAGCCCTAAAGATCAGGATCTAGTTCAAAATGAATGCAGGACTGAGTCCAGATCAAGAAAAGTGATATGTCTGAGGAAAGATCGAGACCCAAAGGGATGCAAGACTGAGGCAAGATTGAGACCGAAATTACAGAAAGACTGAGTCAAGATCGAGACCCAAATCAGAGCAAAACTGAGCCAAGACCAAAACCCAAATGGATGCAAGACTGAGCCAAAATTGAGACCCAAATTGATGCAAGACTGAGTCAAGATCAAGACCCAAAGTAAAGTAAGTCTGAGTCAAGATCGAGAACAAAATCAGAGCAAGACTGAGTCAAGATCAAGACCCAAATGGATACAAGACAAAGTCAAGATCGAGACCCAAATCAGAACAAGACTGAGTCAAGATTGAGACCCAAATCAGAGCAAGACTGAGTCAAGATTGAGACCCAAATCAGAGCAAGACTGAGTCAAGATTAAGACCCAAATGGATGAAAGACAAAGTCAAGATCGAGACCCAAATCAGAACAAGACTGAGTCAAGATTGAGACCCAAATCAGAGCAAGATTGAGTCAAGATTGAGACCCAAACGGATGCAAGACAAAGTCAAGATCGAGAACAAAATCAGAGCAAGACTGAGTCAAGATCAAGACCCAAATGGATACAAGACAAAGTCAAGATTGAGACCCAAATGGATGCAAGACAAAGTCAAGATCGAGACCCAAATTACAGAAAGACTGAGTCAGGATCAATACCCAAATCAGAGCAAGACTGAGTCAAGATCGAGACCCAAATGGATGCAAGACTGAGCCAAAATTGAGACCCAAATGAATGCAAGACTGAGCCAAGATCAAGACCCAAAGTAAAGTAAGTCAGAGTCAAGATCGAGATCCAAATAACAGCAAGATTGTGAAAGGATTTAAAACCAAATGGGAACAAGACTAAGTCAAGATTGAGGCTCAAAATAGGTGCAAGACTGACAGACATGCTCTAAATCACTTTGAATAAACTCTTATTTTTCTTCCATTCAAAGTCAAGTATGCTTTTGCCTTCTCCTGTAAAGTCACCATTTTGGAAATACATGTTTTCATCGTACAGTGACGATATGTTGGTTACAGTTAAAAGAAAAAGAAAATTCATTAAAAAATCATTTATTAACTGTAATGGATCTTGGCTGAAACAGAGACTAAATTTAGTCCAAGCACAAATACTATTACGTCCGAGCTAACAAAAAAAAATAAATAAGCGGACGGAGTGTGAACCCGAGTACTGCAGCACTACTTCTGAGAAACACATCTGGCCATCAACCCCCACTGATAGAAAAACCTCCCTTTAGAAAGAGAAATATTTAGACAGTGCATATCAATCTTTAGCCAGTTGTGTAAAGTTTATGTTCCATCACTAAGCATGTGGTGATGAATAGATGGCTTTGGGTGAAGCTTCTACTGGGAGTCTCTGAGACGTGTGAAAAAGGTCAAAGGGTCATTGTTTATAATATATTTGTAGAGATCCAAACCCTGTCACTGGCTGTGTTCGCCCAGGCTGCAGGATTCGATCATTCTGAAACTAATAAAGCCTTCTTTGTCTGAGACGTCCTTGTGCAGCAGATGAAATGACGGGTTGTTAGAGGAGTCAAATGAAGGAACATGCTATGTGGCAATGACTGCGATAATCCTGCTGGCTGATTATGTAAGAATCAGGTTGTTACTAGGTTATGAATCTGCTGTTAATTGAGTGAATGGATGAATGATGTGGAAATGCTGCTCTGAGAGGAAAAATACCACATTCAGAAGCTCGGAGGTTCACAGCATTGAATGTCGCCCATTCAGAAACGCACTAAGTGAAGGCCGTGAGTCATCCAGGTCATTGAATTGTCTGGTAGCATTAACGGTGCAGCCGGATGGTGCTTGAAACCTGAGGAAATCAGAAAACTGTACCATCAGATTGCAACAACTAGTGGTTTGCGTTCAGGTCAGCTGATCCGTCTTCAGTAGACTCCATCTCCTCCAGCAGTTCTTCTGAAATTGAGGGTATTAATGCAGATTCTGTAAACCTTTGCTGCAGTAACAGACTCTACTCTTCTGGCAAGGCCTCACACCATATATTGGAACATTGCTAGAATGATTTGATTGCAGTAAGCCATAAGAATAGTGAGGCCCAATCCAGTATCCGTATCCGGATATTTTTCTTTACTTTCCTCCGTTTTTATGGTATGTATGGTAGACCTGTATAGGGCAATGGTACCTTATAAGGACAGGCATCAAAAACATGAGGAAGGAAGAAGAAAACACTGGGGTTTAGTCCCAAATTACACTCTGCTCCCTATGTAGGCTACTACTCCAGTCCGGTACTATGCAATTACGGACTCAAAATCTAAACAGAACATCATTTACATATTTTAAACATACAGCTCTGAAAAATAATGAGAGACCACTTAATTTTATTTCTTAAATCTGAAGACTATGACTGGCATAAAGTCCCAACAGCAATGTGAAAGACTAGTGGAGAGCCGGCCGAGACATTGGACCTCTGACTGGTCAGTCGAGGTTATTATTTCACCATAGTGATTTCTGAATGTTCTCAAAGTTCAGATATTAGCACTGTGATTAAATCTGAATAATAATTTCTTTACATTATAATTATTATCATCATTTCTTTGCATTATTTGAGCAGTTGTTTTTGAGCAGTTGCCATTTCTGCAAATAAATAAATGCTGTAAATAGTAAATATTTTTATTTGGAATTTAGGGGAAATGTTGTCCATGGTTTATGCCTAGAAATAGTAAAACCAGAGAAACTGATCATGTAGAGTCTCTTAATTTTACATTATATATATATATATATATATATATATATATATATATATATATATATATATATATATATATATATATATATATATATACAGGGTGGGCCATTTATATGGATACACCTAAATAAAATGGGAATGGTTGGTGATATTAACTTCCTGTTTGTGGCACATTAGTATATGTGTGGTTGGTGTGGCGCAACAGATAACACCACTACCTGCCAGTGAGCTACCACACTACGTGGGAGACTAGGGTTCGATTCCCAGTCTGGGTGACTCTGCTGCGCTACACCAATAGCGTCCTTGGGCAAGACTCCTAACACTACATTGGCCCACCTCTGTAATGCGAGTTACCTTGTAAGTCGCTCTGGATAAGAGCATCTGCTAAATGCCATAAATGTAAATGTAATATGGGAGGGGGTGGATGGGTGGTGACCATGGTGGCCATTTTGAAGTCGGCCATTTTGGATCCAACTTTAGTTTTTTCAATCTGAAGAGGGTCATGTGACACATCAAATTTATAAAGAATTTCACAAGAAAAACTGCTGCACGTCTCGTATCTTCACAGCATAGGCAATTGCCTTCAGATAGTGGGGCCATTCTTCATCAATGGAAACCTCAAGGCCACTGGATAATTGAAATTGCTACATGATGATGTGTTTCCCTCTTTATGCACTGAAGCTGGCACGTTCCCTGAGTTTTTCCAGCAAGATGGTGCACCACCACATTATGGGTGTCAGGTCTGAGCATTCCTAGATGAACAGTTTCCTGGAAAGTGGATTGGTCGTCGTGGGCCAGTTGAATGGCCCCCAAGGTCTCCCGATCTGACCCCCTTAGACTTTTATCTTTGGGGTCATCTTCTGCAGTGTTGCTATCAGTGTGTGAAGAGTGGGAGAAGAGGGTTACATTGACAATCCAACACAATGGGCAGCACTTTGAACACATTTTATAAGTGGTCAGAAACTTGTAAATAACTCATGAAAGAATAAAGTTACGTTAAAACCAAATTGAAATTCTTAATGCGTTTGATGTGTCACATGACCCTCTTCCCACTGAAAAAAACGTTGGATCCAAAATGGCCGACTTCAAAATGGCCACCATGGTCACCACCCATCCACCCCCTCCCATATTACATTTACATTTATGGCATTTAGCAGACGCTCTTATCCAGAGCGACTTACAAGGTAACTCGCATTACAGAGGTGGGCCAATGTAGTGTTAGGAGTCTTGCCCCAGGACGCTATTGGTGTAGCGCAGCAGAGTCACCCAGACTGGGAATCGAACCCTAGTCTCCCACGTAGTGTGGTAGCTCACTGGCAGGTAGTGGTGTTATCTGTTGCACCACACCAACCACACATATACTAATGTGCCACAAACAGGAAGTTAATATCACCAACCATTCCCATTTTATTTAGGTGTATCCATATAAATGGCCCACCCTGTATATATATACATTTATTTATATGTAGAAATCTGAAATCTAGCAATGTCTGCTTGTAGACTCTGTAGTATTACGACTTGTGCAGTTCACTAGATAGGGAGTAAGGAGATATTTGAGATTCAGCCAAGTGGGTGATAAGCTCAGTTTTCAGTTGACAGGAGGCCAAACACAGACCGAAACCTCCAGATATGTGTGTGTGGATGAGGCCTGAGATCAGCTGCAGATGTTAGATGATTAGTGCTGGATCACAAATCCCACTCCAACTCATCCCAAAGGTACCGTACGGATATTAAATCCAGTTCAATCATTTTTACTACTCATTGAGTTGAAGACATCAGGAATGATCTCTTCAGAGGAAAATGAAGTCCTGAGCATGGAGCAACACAGGGACCTAAGAGCCTTCACCTTTTTTCCTTGAAGAAAGAGCTTTCAGTGGGAACAAATGTCATTACTTCAGCATTTAAAAGCTATTTCTCACTTTATTGCACGTTGAGAGGGGATGATTTAGTATTAGCTGATTGGAAACGGCCACCGCGAGCTGTTTAACAAGCTGCTTGGGGTTCCATTAAGCTTTATATTTAGCACTCTACTATTTCCTCAGTGGAAACTTGCTCCGAACGCGGCCCGGACCTCAGAATGTCTTCGGCTCGGGCGAAGCGCTGATAGAAATAGAAGCTGTTGTTATTTTCTGGGCAGAGCCGCAGAGTGATCATTATGCGATCTTCCATAAGTTCCAGCTTTTGGCACGTGAGGAATCGGGGAGCTCCCCGCAGAGGAAGCGCTGGTGTCAAGGGGTTGGCGGGGGGTGGACGATTGGCAGGCAGAATGTTAGCTTTCTTGCTAGATGTGACTAATGTCTCGTGGCCTGTGTCAAGCTGTGTTTAGAGCCTTTTCAGCGTGGGAATCGCAAGTCTCGTGGTTGATCTTGGCTGTGCCATCGCTGGCGGATCACGAACTGGGGTTTCAGTGACTTGCTGCTTGCCAATGATACGCTGCATTATCACCTGTTTGATCTCACGCAAGTGCACAGTGTGAGGGTTTTCTCCACGCTGTTTTATCTTTCTCTTGCACAATGAACAGCACACAGGCAGGCCTACATATACCTACTAGATAGGTAGGCCTACTAGATGGACAAAAGTATTGGGACACCTGCTCATTCATCATTTCTTCTGAAATCAAGGGTATTAAAAGGAGCTGATCCTGCTTCTGTTGGAGTAACTGTCTGTATTGTCCAGGGAAGAAGGCTGTAAACTACTTTTTTGGAGGAGCATTGCTGTGGGGATTTGATTGCATTCCCCGACAAGAGTGTTACTTCTTCATCCCCAACTCTCCCCAAATCATTTCATCTATCAACACTGTTTATTTCAATGCTAGATCATTTTTTATCTAGAATTATTGACACAGTGTACAGAAGCAGCTACAGACAAATGGTTTTCATTGGACAGCAGCGATATATATATATATATATATAATTGGCACAATCTGTGAAGTAAAGCCCTTTTATCCCCGAGTTACAACATGTCTTATAAATACAGGAAGACCACTTTGTGCATGTTGTGGTTGCTAAGAAACGCCTCTTCCCCCCCCCTCTTATAATTTCTCTCTATTTTCCTAAATGTCAGCGCTCCATGTCATTCTTTTGATTTCTGCCTAATTAAACCAATGCTTCAAAGGGATCTGAACAATATGTTATTACTGCGCTTTTTATAAAGGCCAGGGACTGAAATAAGTCCAGTAACCGGATTAGGGCAGGCCCATCCCGTTTCATCTCCACCCGCACCGCCGCCATGACGACTCATCATTTAATAACATATACATTTCATTTAGGCCGATTTACCCGCATGCACATCCACGCACGCCGAGGCAGCCTGGATGACATAAGACCGGTTTCTGCATACGTCCCTCTGTCCATCGGCCTGCGTGTTTTGCCTATATTTTGTAACCATAGGGACGGTGTGCAGTGTGTCCGACGGGGGTGCACAACAACTGCGAGTTCACTGAGTCTCCCCATGTGTCGCTTCTACGACACATTAAACAGGTTTATTTTAGCAGCAGAGAAACTGCAGAGAGCCGGGCAAGGTGCGGAGGACTCTGGAATTTAGCTGCAAGTCAGGACATGGCCCGTAATGCGTAAAACTGAGGCGTGTCAGTAAATACTTGATGCCGAACGTACAGTACGCACCTCAAACATGTACCCGAGAGCTGCAAGCAGTACGTGTGAGACCAAGGTGGCACCTAAGAAGTGATGCATTAAGCTAAATGGATGCAAACGCTCTCCCTCTACATGAGTACTAAATGTAAAATTACAAAGAAAAAAAGTAAAGTTGAATTATTTATTTAAATTCATATTATTATGAATTTATTTGACGTAAATTTGAATGTCATTAAAGAAAGCAGAAAAATATTGTATAAACAATGTAGTTAACTTTTTTTAAATAAATAATTATATATATTTTTTTAATAAATAGTAATTATTACCATAATACTTAAAATAATAACAATGGTTGGGTTGTTAATTTACATATAATTTCCAGGGTTTTATATACAATAAAATTATTACTATATCAAAATAGTATTTTTACATGCATGTTTATTATGTCAGAATTAGTATCTTTTGCTCCTGGGCTCCCCCTACAGTTGGGATGTGTAATTCACTTTGCCTCCACTGTCATAAAAGCCAATCATGCTTTGGCACCCCTCATGGACAGCTGTACACATGCATTTCTGGACAAGCTGAGAACTCCAGACGCAGCATCTGAAGGTAGAGAAGCATGTGGACTGAGGCGGTAGAGTAATACTACAGAAGGATTTTACACTGATATGACTTAGCAGTTCTGGAGAGAGCGGTTCACCTGCAGCTCCACCAAAGCTCCCTAGTGCAGGAGCAGCGCTCTGACCCGGAGCTTATGATGATTTGGGAGAAGACAGACGTCCTTCTCTGATAAGTGGAGTAAGAATGAGAGATTGGACAGGGTGGTGGAGGGTTGTGGACACGTGAACAGAGTAGAGATAGTATTTAAAGGATGTTCGGAGAGGACCTAAAACCTTGGATCATCCAAGCTCATGAAGAACCTGCCTTTTTATGACTGCTGTAATAATCTCATATAAAAGATCAAACAAAATTCTCAATAATCCTCGCAAACGTCCAGAGATGTGTAAAAGTGATCTGGGCAGTGAGTGTACTTAATAGTTTCAACTATTAAGCATAATGTCAGATACTCATGACCCTTTGACCTTTCCCATAGTTTTGATTTGGTGCAATCTAACTGAATAAGAGCCCCACTGAGGAGAAAAGGCTCGTCTCTGAGGCCGGTTTGGCCTTTGCTTGCTCTATTAGGCTTTAAGTAAGCCTGGTTTTAAACGTGGACAGTACAACCTCTCCGACTATAGCCCACTGACATATAAACAGCTCCTTTCTGACCCACTAGTACCACTGATTGGTGCAGCCCCTCAGATTATAGCCTGCAGTGGGAATTACATGAAAACGGCAACAGCAAATCAAAGTTATCAATCAAATCAAGTTAATTCAAGTCAAATTTATTAGTATAGCTTTTTACAACTGTTGTTGTCACAAAGCAGCGTAACATAATCAGTAATTAATATAAGACAACATATAAAGACATCTAAGAAATCTAAGACCCCCAGTGAGCAGCCAATGGCGACAGTGGCAAGGAAAAAGTCCCCTCAGAGCTGAAAGACAAAACCTTGGGAGGACCCAAGACTCACAAGGGGGCCCAACCCATCCTCCTCTGATCAGAACTATTTATTAATTATTGATAAAAGTTACCAAACCATCTAAACTGTTGAACTGTTCAGGTGTGCAACATATTCATAATCATAATATAATAATCATGGTGTAGTAGAGCTTAATATAGTCATGGCAGTGATGGTCAGTAATGATTGTTAATAGTGGTGATATTAATAGTGGAAGATAGTTAAGAGTCCTTTAGGTTTTAACATGGTCATTAGGCAGGTAGCAGTGGTAGGAGGGTGTGCAGCTGGTCTGGCACGGGTGGTGGGGGAGCCCGGTAGTCGGGACATGTAGGTGGCAGCTGGTCTGACTCAGGTAGAGGGGACCCCAACTCGGAGGTAAATGGTAAAGAGACAGAGTTAGTTCTTAATGGATTTCTAGAGAGCAGAGAATGTTGAGTAGTATCAGAGTGTGTCTGACGACTCTGGCAGGTCTGACTATTTAAACAGCCTGATTAAAAGCCAGAGAGCCAAACAGATACAGACCTCACACAAATAAACTGTGGCCAGGTCATCTGCATCTTTACATATAGTGACCAAAGCTCTGAGGATAATATTATGTTGTTATCTCCTGAAAACAAGGTTTGATTTTCCTGAGATCTTGAGAAAAATTCTCATGAAAAGGAGTAAATGAAATATGTAAATTATGGTCATTTACACACAAAAAAATCAGCCATAACATTAGCACCACTGACAGTTGTAGTGAAAAACGCTGGTTACAGTGACTCCTGTCCAGGGGTGGGATCTACGTATTAGGCAGTAAAGCAGTAAAATGGGCAAGCGTAAGAATCTGAGCCACTTCGATAAGAACCAAGCTGTGATGTCTAGATGACTGGGTCAGACCAAAACATCTCCAATAAATAAATAAATAAATAAATCAGGCAGTAGGGTCTTGTAGGGTATCCCAAGTATGCGGTGGTCAGTACCTACCAAAAGTGCTCCAAGAAAGAACCACTGGTGGACAACTGGTGAACTGGCGACAGGGTCATGGCCACCTAAGGCTTACTGATGGCCACCTTACAACTTACAGGACGTACAGGACTTAAAGAAGCTGCTGCTGACATTAGTCTTGGTACTTTCAGAGATCTGGTGTCTTGAGTCCATGCCTCAAATAGGCAGATCATGAGTATAACCTACTCGACTTGGTACTAATGTTCTGGCTGATTGGTGTGTTTTGTATTTGGAATGCGGTTATGATCTTCACTTGTTTTCCAGAGTGTACACTCAGGACCAGTTTCCAGCTTAGTTACATGGAAGATTACATGGATGATTTAGATAATTAGAGCCTTTATGGACAGTGTAATTTAGTCTTAAATACAAGGCTTAATCTGTGTCTTGACAAACAGCGCATTATGAACCGAGCTGAACATGATTCTAGCATGTTTCTGGATTACTGCCATTATACTCGCATTATTCATGTCTAGTTATGCTTTATTTACAGTCTATATGCTGTATCTGTGACTGACATCTCTAATAATAAAGAGACTACAGGCTTTGTCCAAATAACTGTTTTCCCTTGTGACCGGACTGCATGTCCAACAACAAGCAAAGGCCTCTTATGACTCCCAGCATCCGAATATGGAACTATGCTTGTGTAGACAGGCCTGGAACAGTGTTTATTTATACGAACAGCTTTCTGACCAGGGTATTAGCGCTAGACGTTTTGTCTGAGTTAAAAACCACAACACGCTAATTGCTACGCACTGGAACATCTGAAGGTTGAAGCGCTGGTCTGTAGGCCTGACTGGATATGTCCATGAGCAAATACGGGATTAAAAAAAAAGAAAAAAAGCAGCGTCTGAAGAGACGAGCCGATAACAATCGCTGTTTTGTCCCGTCCCAGGTGAGTCAGGGGAAAGATGAGAATCGCAGAGTAACCGGAATCCAAAACGGAGGGGGGACCAAACAGATTCACCGTGCCGCTCGAAATAGACCTCGCCAAATTTGGAGGATTTAGACTTCAAAGGCCGTGGAGATCCCCTAATTCTGCATCTCTTTCCACCATCCGATCGCATTTTGCACAGGGGTAAGACAATGAAAACAATGTCACAGGCAGTTACGCATGTCGACGCCAAGGAAACGCCCCCAGTAGGTATTAAATTTAAGGTTGACATTTAGTCTCGAGTTTTTAATCAAATACACAGGCATTTTTGCCCGGGCCTGTTGCCGAATGGCTGGAATTAGCACCAGAAACCACTGTCTGGACCGTCTGCCAAGGTTGTGTGTGAGTTCACTGCTGATTGTACAGATGGGTACGACTGAAAACATGACTAACTCTCATTCTACCGTGGAGACGCGCCGTCCCCCCCCTCCCTGGATGGGTGATCAGGGCTCGAATTACCAGTTTAGTAAATCAGGATCTGCAGAAGCGTGTCCTACTTGTTTGTTTTTGTCCATTTAATCATGAGAACAGGATGTGATGTATTGCGGCTTTCATCCAGCCTCACCTTCGCTTGTTCACATGTAGGCTTAAGCCAAAACCGCTGCCTTGTAAAGTTAACTGTGACGGAAAGACTAGGCTACCATTGTTTCTTCTGAAATCTAGAGGTATTAAAAACGAGCTGATCCTGCTTCTGTTGGAGTAACACTCTCTACTGTCCAGAGAACACCTGGGGTGACCTTTTATATATTTATTTTTTCAAAAAAGAGGACACTGGGGACACTCAATATCTACCGTAGTTAAGAGGGGTTTCAAGAAGGTCTAAGTTGTAGGACCACTGAAGTGTGTGTGTGTGAGTGAGGGTGGAAATACCTCACTCAATCCATGCAGCTACAGAATGCTAATGTATATTAATATATACACACTTACTCATTTAGCAAAGACCAATAAATAGCCTTATTAGCCTATCTGACCAAACCAGCTCCTGTCAGTATAACTGAAAAGAGGACACTGGGGATACATGTTAGGATGTTGTGGCTGGAGGGGGGTTCAAGTAGGCGATGATTTGGTCAGATAGGATAATAAGGCTATTTATTGATCTTTGCTAAATGAGTAAATGTGTCTGTATTAATATACATTAGCATTCTGTAGCTGCATGAATTGAGAGGTATTTCCACCCTCCTACACACACACTTTAACGGTCCTACAACTTAGGCCTTCTTGAAACCCCTCCAGCCACAATATCCTAACTATGGTGGATATTGAGTGTCCCCAGTGTCCTCTTTTCTGAAAAAATAAATATATAAAAGGTCACCCTAGCATTGAGATGTTCTCTGGACAGTAGAGACTGTTACTCCAACAGAAGCAGGATCAGCTCGTTTTTAATACCTCTAGATTTCAGAAGAAACAATGGTAGCCTAGTCTTTCCGATATCCTAACTACAGTGAATATTGTGTGTCCCCAGAGTCCTTTTTTTGGAAACCAAAACTATGGCCACCCTAGCATTTGGATTACCACACATTCAACCAGGAGTGCCCAAACTTTTGGCTGGTACTGTATATGCCCAATCCTTAATACTGTGCATATACAGCATGTCCTGACAGATCCGGACGGAACGGAGATACTGCGGTAATAATTACAATACCACACCAACACCCTACCCCCAAGCCCATGTAAAACTCACCCTGCCCAAAAAAGTGCTACAGTGCTCATATGTGTATTCACTTTAGGCTATTAATATTCACCGGGGTGTCCATCTAAGGGCAGAAATATAGTAAATAGGAAATGAGTGGGCAGGTCAGGCTGACGCACATCCATTTCTTCTCCAGCTAGCCCTGACGCCTTCTTTTCCTCATATAGTCCCACACTCTGATGCCCCTGGAGTCGTCATAAGTGTGCATTTGTCTCTGCGTTGCCTGTAAACCCTTAATGGAAACTTTACAAGCCGCCCATGCTAATAAAAGCAGGGGGACGCCAATGGAACAGCAGGTCAGCCCATGAGCTGATCCAGGATCAGGAATGATCTACCACATCACCAGATCCTCTCCTAACGCCATCATTTTCCACACTATCAAGATAAACACTGGGGCAGCCTGGTGGAAGATGCAGCTGATTGGGCAGCAAAGTTCAGTGACGATGATCCTGGACAGTGTTTTTCGTGATTGGGGCAGTACCTTTCGGAACAACAGCAGCTTGGACGCCGTCCTGCCGCCCCTATTAGGGAACGAATGGCGTGCTCTGCCCTCTCCGAGTGTGTACAAACACACGCCCGCCATTGCATGGCAACCGAAAGAGTCCAGGGCACTGACACACACCAGCGCCAGCAGCCTGGGCGAGAGGGTTTGGGCGTCTTTGGGTTTGGCGAGGCGGAGCAACAGCATGTGGGACTCTTTTCTGGCTCAGCCAGAAATACCTGGCCCACTTTACACACCTTCCCACACTCAGGAGCGTGGCAGGGGAGGAGAACTAGGCCTTACTCCCGTCAGTGTCACCAGACTGAGCTGGTACAGGGGTGGGACATGTGCACAGGACAAATGAAGAAGGTAGATGGGGTAGATTTGGGGTTACACATAGCAGCCCGTAGTGTAAGGCCTATTCCCTTCCCCATACTCCAACTCAACCATCACCTCGCACCTCGCTCTTCACAGGGGTCATCAGGTAGGCACCTGATGTTTTTCACTGAATTAAGCCCACAACACTTCCATAAGGCTCAACAGTAGGGTCTAGCTCTCCAATCCCACGCCTCTCTTAACTGTAGAAGCATACTGGCCTCCCGGGTGACTTAGGCCATACCTAGCCCACCTGTTGATGCATGCTCAATGCCACCAGTTCCATGTCTACTCTACTCTCTATCTACCTCCTACAAACCCCCTAACACCTCTCTCTCTACTAGTCTAACATAAGCCCACCACCCTCACTCGCTCCATTCAGCCACCAGATCTGCATTCTTCAAGCCCTCTTCAACTTCATCTTCAAATGGAAATGTTAGCTCCAGACAATAACCTTAGATTAGACCAGATTAGAATCAAATGAAGAAGGTAGGTAGGTTTCAAATTGAGTTTCTCAAAACGTCCGTTACATTACTACTACTTGCAGGATTAGGGAAATGAACTGGTGGGCCTAATCAGATGTTCTCAGTTAGACCCACAGTTTCGGCAGCCCTGAGCAGCCCTGAGCAGCCCTGCCACAAAGGATTTTTTGGTGTGATCCACAGAAAAACACTTGCTTAAGAACCTTGGAATCAAGAGTAGGTTTTACACCAATCTATGTGGTGGTTCCTTAAAAAAGGTTCTTGTGAAAAAATGGTGTGAAGAACCTTTTGAAGGTACAAACAGCCTTCAGACCATGTGTAGATCAGATTAGATTAGATTAGAATCTAATAAAGAAGGAGTGTAAATATAATAGAGTGTCCAAAAATGTCCATTATACCACCACACTCTATTTTGCTTTCTTCTCCCAGCAGATGGGGCCTGATCTGATGATATCCGTCTATGATGAGATCCGTCTATGATGAGATCCGTCTATGCCATCAATGCCTTAGAAGAGCCATATTTTTAAAAGAGATAATGATCTGGTGGGCCAATCCAGATGTTCTCAGATGTTCTGTGGCCCACAGTTTGGGAAGTACTGCCACTAAAGATTCTTGCTCCTTGAAGAACCTTCAGATCAAGTGTAGGTTTGATACCAATGTATGTGAATGTGCCTTAAACGGTTCACTAACCTCCAAAACTTCAAGGTACCTTCAATTTTATTTGTAAAATAAAGCAGAACAGCAGTTAAACTGGTCTTCAGAGATGCTCATAAGGTCATAAGAGGAGTACTGTCAACAGAATAGGACTCTCTGGAGAAGATAAACATGAACCTATTGGCACCATGCTGCCTAATGCCAGGCTAGAGGGGGTATAAAGCCCTGCATAAAGCCCATAAAAAAGTTTGTGGACACCCCTTCTAATAAATGCATTCAACTACTTTACGTTGCACCTATTGCTGACACAGTGGAAATGCACACACACACACACACACACACACAGCTTAAACAGGACTCTCTCGAGCAGATAAGCATGCTTATGAAGCTATTGGCACCATACTGCCTAATGCCAGGTGTGGGCTAGAGGGGTATAAAGCCCCCCCCCCAGCTTTGAGCTGAGCTGTGGAGCAGTGGAAGAGCTGTGCTCTCTGAAATGATGATGGTCCATTCAATACTTTTAGGATGCGTTGGGGTGGCGATCATCCAACGTTCTGACCTCACTAATGCTGCTCTTGTTGCTGAATACAATCAAATTCTCACAGCAATGTTCCAAAATCTAGTATAAAGCCTTCCCTGAACAGCAGACAGTTACTCCAGCTGAAAAGCTGTGTGAGATTGTAGCATGAATAATGGTTGGGGCACCATCCAATACTTTTGGGATGATGAGTTGGGGAGTTGGTTTAGGATGAGGTGGGGTGCTGATCGTCCATCTAGCATCCTGACCTTACTAACGCTCTTGTAGCTGAATGCAATCAAATAATCAAACCTCTAAAATCTAGTAGAAAGCCTTCCTCCTTGGACAGTAGATATACTCTTTTTTAACATCCTTCATTTCAGAAGAAAAGACGAATGGACACGTGTCCCAATACTCTTGTCCATTTTAAAAGTTGCTTATGTCATAAATGGCCTAAAGAGCATTTCTTCAACCTTCGTTTATGTGCGAAGCTGAGATCTCCTTGTAATAGTCACGAGGGGTAAAGTCCCAGCAGAACAAAGCTCCATGCAGCTATAATGCTCACATGCTTCGTCTCCTGCCGTTGATTTTAGGCAGACAGAAAGGTCTTTGGCTGTGTTTCTAAGAATACGCGACTGTGTGCAATCGTCACATCTCCCCTCCACCCCTGAATAGATCTGTATGCTCAAATGCTGCATTGTGTGAGGGCTGTTTAAGGCTAAATATACACTCCAGAAAGTGTCCCACATCCACACATTCATGCGGTTTGTCCACCGGCACATCCCCCCTGTGGTCACGGCCTGCTTGTCTGGATGACTGCACTACTGCAGACTCTAAAATAGACATATTGTAACCCGACAGAGATGCATGAAAAGCAGCAGTGTTTACCACCACACACATCATGCAAATGCTGAGCTACTGTAACTAGCTAAGTGGCTAACGAGCTAACTAAATATCAGTGTTTATACAGCTACTGCTATTTCACCGTACCACCTGGTCTGGGCTGGGCCCAGTCTTCTCAGCATGGTTAGCTAACAGTACTTGGGGCCACAAAACCAGATCCACTGATTAGCTTAATATGAAACAAAGGTGACGTGAGATCCTGGGTCCTAAGACTGATGAGTAAAACTGTCGCATAATTATTACAGGGCGCCATATGTGCACTTCCAGGTCCTGATTTTGCAACATAGCAAATGGAAGAAAGGAAGATTTAAGACTTAGTCGTTTGGCCTTGCAGTGGAAAAAAGGGCCAAATAGTCATTTTTGGCTTTGAAGGGTGGATGACGTTTTTTTAAAGCCCAAAGTGTACAAGGAAAACCTTCCCCATAACATTACACCACCTCCACCACCTCCACCAGCCTGGACCGTTGAGTTAAAGTTGGGTTAATGGATTTATGCAGTTGGTGCCAAATTCTGACTGAAAATACCATCCGTGAGCCTCAAGCTAGGGTTACACTACACTACACACTACAGTACAGTAGTGTTTGCTGGTCAGCGACTCAATCAGAATGGGTCCCGTCAATAGCCAATGAAAACTGAGCATGAAAAGTGCATTTTCAAGGCAGTTTCTTAATATAGTCTTTTTAAATTTTACATTCCACCTTAAATACCGCATCAGCTACCTTCTGGCACTATTACATTTCCAAAACTGCCTCGTTCGTAGGGTCCATGGCCTCCCATATGTGCTGAGCTACTCACCTCCAGCTCCCTCTACAGACCGTGATGACCCCACCTTCCCACCCACGACCTCACCTAAAGCCGTTTTCACATTCCTTTCGGGTGAGCATTGCAAAGGGCAATGCGAATCTGCATCTCCTAGGTAACCCGAGGCATGTGTGTTTTGGGGCGTGTTGGCAGAGTGGATGACCCCTAGTCAATTAGTGTGTGATGGATAAGAGAGGAGGAGTGAGATACCCAGTCTTTAGACAGGACAACTATATTTACCATTAGTGACTGACAAAGATGGAATTTGGGTTCTGCTTGTGGAACAGCGGCAGCTTGCGGAGCCCAGGTATCGAACCCACAACCTTGTCATCAATAGCCCGGAGTTCTAACCACTGAGCCACCACTGCCTCTATAGTTATCTGATACAGCTTTTAAGGTCCAGTACTGTACCCAAGGCTTCAGCAGAAAGCGAGAGTCATCAGACCAGGCTACGTTTCTCCAGTCTTCAGCTGCCCAGTGTTGGTGAGCCTGTGTTGAGCCACTGCAGCCTCAGCTTTCTGTTCTTGGCTGACAGTAGTGGAACATGACATGGTCTTCTGCTGTTGTAGCTCAAACTCCTCAAGGCTGGACGTGTTGTTGTGGACTCTTGTACAGAGTGGATATCTGAGCTACTGTAGCCTTTCTGCCAGCTCCATCCAGTCTCATGGTCAAGGTGTTTCCGGTTGCAGAACTGCTCTCACTGGATGTGTTTTCTTTATTCCACCTTTTTGAGTAAACTCTTGATCAAGGATGGGAATTGTACTGTTTGCAGAATTCCCAGCTCTAACAGACCTACTAAACCTGCCAATTAAGTTGATTCAGGTGTAAAAGCAGGAAATTCGGCCCTCCATGACCGGAATTGCCCACCCCTGCTCTAGAGACTGTTGAGCTTAACATCCTAGAAGATCAGCAGATCTAGAAATACTCAACCCATCTAACCTCCTGACATGAAAAGCAATCAGGCCACACCCAAAATCACTGAGATCACATTTGTGTCCCATTTTGATGGTTGATGTGAACATCACCTAAAGCTGCTGAATCCCGTATCCATAGACTGCACTGCTGCCACACTATTGGCTGATTAGATAATTGCATGAATGGATCCTTTTTGTCGTCTTGCCTTTCTAATAAATCACTAACCGAGTAGTGCTTTCCCAGGCTGTGACTCAGGAAGGATTACACTGCTCCAGTTGTGCTGAATGGGGAATGGGGATGTCTTTGCTATACTGGTTGTGATTGGGCTGGTGGGGTACATGAGGCGAATGGAGTGAGGTGAACACAGGCCTGCCTGCTGCTGTCAGGGCTTTGCTCAGTTCCGCTGGGGGACGTTTTGATCCCCCGGCAGTTCAAAGCCACTGTGGATGATGGGCTCTGTTGTGACACAGCGAGGCCGGCTTGTGAACACAGCCCAGCTATTAAAGGCAAACAAGCAGAGGATGAAAGGAGGAGATGGAGCCGGGAGTGGAGATGAATGCGGATGAATGAAGCGAACAGAACACACACACTGACGGTTTGTAGCAAGGGAGGTATTTAGGGAAGCATAGACATAGATGCATAGACTTTGCGTATCGGATGATACCTGATACCGATCCGATACCACTGCTGAATTACTAAAACCTGATGCCAGAGACTTGAGGCATCAGGACTGATGTAAACATTACTAACAAATGAACACAGATATTAACGAACTCAATTTCTGATCATTTCTGACTAAAATATCTCAATATCGCTGAAAAACGGCAGAAACAGCAAAGCTGTGGCTACGGAGACAGGGATTGAATTCTGGAATTGACTGATATTTCGTGAAAAATCATGTAATCTGTGTGTTTTTGGACTCTTCTGGGACTGAAAACAGTGTTGGGCCGTGTCTGCCTGCCTGCCTGTGTGCCTGGGTCTGAGAGAGATCCCCTGCTCATCTCAGACAGCTGTTTGCTATGATGTGTGTATGATGTCTGTAGGTGTTTCATTCAGTCCCGTTGTTACAGCTGTATAAAATCAAGCCTCTAGCCCTGCAGTCGGCCTTTCTTACACACATTAGTGAAAGACTGGGAGGTTCTGAGGAGCTCACTGAACTCCAGCGTAGTTCTGTATGTAACAGGAGACACCGCTGCACCAACAATAACAAGTCAGCTGGTGAAATTTAGACCTTCCCTCCTAGATCTTCCTCCATCAGCTGTGAGTGGTATTATTATTGAACAGTGGAGCCGTTTAAGAACCACAGCGGCTCAGCAAGACCACGTAAAGCTACAGAGCGGGGTCAGGGCCGAGTGCTGAGGTCAGAGCAGAGTGCAGAAAAGTCTCTAATAGCTGCAGAGCTCCAGACCTGCCGCTGCTGTTAGAGCTGTAAAGCTCCATATTAATGCCAATGGGGTTAGAATGGGATGTCATAAAAGCTCATGTAGGTGTAATGTGTAGGTGTCCCAATACTTTTGTCCGTATAGTGTATTTAATTACAAGATAATAAAATATTAAAAGATCACTACCTTGCACATCCACCAACCTACAGTTATTATTATTATTATTATTATTATTATTATATCCAGTATTTGGAGTCAGGTTGTGTCTCCACTGGCTCTAGTTAGTGGAATTTGGGATAGGAGTGGACGGTTGGCACAGAAAATAGAAAAGTGTGTGAAGGACACAGACTCGAATTTCTTGTGACCAGTTTCAGGCCAGTCAGGTCATGTCTGATTTTTCCAGCTGGAGGGAATCTGGTAGTTTATTTTGGTCAGTGGCTCAAATCTGACCTCAATATCCAATGGAAATTGGGAGCATGGAACATCAGTTTCTAATTTTTTAGATCACTGTCTCCTTGTAAGGCAAGAGTATGATATGTGCAGTGTCCTTTCACAAGCTGGACGGCCTGGTCACCGATTCTCCAGGCTATTGTCACTTAGTATAGTTTAGGGCTGAACTGCTGAAGGCTGAATGGGTGTAGGTTCAGTTTTCCATGATATGGGCCCCTTTCATTTTTTTGCCTATGTGTACTGATGACCAATGGCGTGCACAAGAAAAGCTAAGGCTGTGTGTGTCTGTGAGCGTGTCAGTGGGTGTGGAAGAGCTGGTGAGGAGTAGAAAGATCACTGCTGTTGCTGTGGGTGAGTGTGTGTATGTGTGTATGTGTGTGTATATGTGTATGTGACCTTTTGGCTGCTAGAGGCCGAAACCTCAGAGAATTAATAACACACACACACACACTGTCTTGCTCAGACGTCACAGTGGAAGACTACTGGGAAAAAAGGTGTAGCGACTGTATATAATGGATGTGCATTGTTTACTATATGTAAGAGGAGCTGTACTTTGGCCGGTTGGGATGGGAAAGATGGTGTTTACAATGTTACCATGTATGTTGAATAACTTACTGTGTAGAACAATAACAGAAAATATTAATATAATAATTCATTCAACTTTTTAAAGACTTTTGAAGGCATTTTTTTATGTTTTCTAGCTTTTCACACTGTTAAAAACATGGATTTTAACCCTTCACCTTTCCAAAAACACAACATACAAATGAAAATGAAGGTAGGTTTAAAAATGGGCTTTTTATATACAGCTCCAGAGAAAGATGAAGAGACCACCCTACATGATCAGTTTCTCTGGTTTTACTATTTATAGACAGTGTTTTTAAGAGAAATTAACATGTGTGTTATATTTCCTAAACCATGGACAACATTTCCCCAAATTCCAAATAAAAATATTATTATTTAGAGCATTTAATTGAAGAAATGACAACTGCTCAAAAACAACTGCTCAAATAATGCAAAGAAATGATGATAATTATTATAATGTAAAGAAATTATTATTCGAATTTAATCACAGTGCTAATATCTGAACTTTGAGAGCATTCAGAAATCACTATGGTGAAATAATAACCTCGAATGACCAATCACAGCTCTCATGTCTCAGCCGGCTCTCCACTAGTCTTTCACACTGCTGTTGGGACTTTATGCAATTCATATTCTTCAAATTCAGCTAACTCAGCTCTGTTTGATGAAATGCCCTAAATAAAACAACTGCCAAACATGTAGAGATGCAGATATAAGAAATAAAATGTATTTATTTTTAATAAAGCTCTTTATTTTTTTCCAGAATTGCATGTTTTTATAGCATTACAATATATTTTGTAAATAGAAGACCTTTATATAGACAGAAAGACAAATAGACAGACAGATAGATAGATAGATAGATAGATACTTCATTGATCCCAAAGGTAATTTAGCAGACAGTACCAGTAACGCGATACACAGTATTAGCACAGTATTACAATGCAATAATAAAGGTGGTACAGTATAAAAAAGAAGTCGTCCAGACACAGCAAATGAGGCATGAATTAACAATTAACTATACATATTAAAATAGTCACTATAAGTAAACAATAGCGTAACCTATGGATAAATATCTCACTTACAAATAATCACTGTAGATAACACACAGAATAACTGTAAAAATATGTATTGAGCCTAACCGCAGATATAGGGAGTGCAGTATTAAAGAATGAATAATGTGCAAGAGGAGCAGGGGACCAGCAGATAAATGACAAGACTCTGAAGACATAAGGACTCTCGCAGATGCTGCTGACAGTAGTTCTTTGTATTGTGTCTAAAATTACTCAGAATCAAATATTTTCACATTGAAAATTCATTGAAAACTAAGAAGGTTTTTCTCTCCTCCTGTAAAGTTGTCATTTTGGAGATACAAGGATGTCCGAAAGCGACCATTTTCAAATATGGGACATATATTTCAGCCATATGTCCATATACAAAAAGGAATTAAACTAAAATGTACGTCTGTGCTTATTACATATATTTATTTATGTATACCATTGCATAAATATAAATATAAATATATGTATGATCTAAATTATATGGAAAAGTATTTGGACTGAAATCAAGGGTTTTAGAAAAGAGTTTATTCTGCTTCTGTTGGAGTAACTCTGTCTCTACTGTCCAGGGAAGATGACTTTCTACTAGATTTTTAAAGAGCATTGCTGTGAGGATTTGATTGCATTAAGCAAAAAGAGTGTTAATGAGGTCAGGATGTTGAATGATCACCACCCCACCTCACCATCCCCAACTCATCCCAAAAGTATTAGATGGAGCACCACCCGTCATTCCAGAGAACACAGTTCTTCCACTGCTCCACAGCTCAATGCTGGGGGGCTTTATACCCCTCTAGCCCACACCTGGCATTATGCAGGATGGTGCCATTAGGTACGTGATGTTTATCTGCTCCAGAAAGTCCTATTCTATCTACAGTGACTAGACAAGATTTTTGTGTGCATTTGCACATCTGTGTCAGCAATGTCAGGGTGCAACTTAAAGTGGGTGAATGAATTCGTTAGAAGTACCTATTGTCTATTATCTGTTGTCTGTGAACTTAAAGCAGTCCATAGCACTGAATCATGGACTTTGGCAAGTATCACAGTCGTCTTGTTGCTCTGCTCTTTTGAGGTTTAGCCACAGATTTCCGAAGATGTTTAGGTCGGAGAACTGTGAGGGCTCCTACCCACCTTATTTTCCATTAAGCAATGGGGGTGGCCATCTTTGTTTACTGTGTGTTAGAACCTCCTACAGGTACAGCAGCAGATCCACTGATACAGGTCACGGCCACAGTGATGATAAACATACGGTGAGTTAGAGGTTCTCACAATAACTTTCACTTGAAGAACCACAGATCAGCTGAACACAACACTAAAAGACTGGTGTGTGGTGGGGCACCATATAACTACCGAAGAAAAGGACCTGCATTTTTGGTTGTAGGCGCCAAGACAATAGACAAGACATGAGACAGGTTGCACAGACAAGTCCAAAGACATCAAATACAATAAATACAATAAAAACTGAATATGACATATAGACTGTGTAGCACTGTGTAACTTACCTAACCCCTAATTAGATTTACCCTAAAATTAAAATATACTAGTATGGACATTAACCTTTATATGATTAACTGATTGTTGAATTACAAATAATTATTGTAATTAATTATCATAATAAATTATCTTTAAAAAGAAAAACAGGTGAAATATGAAAAAATGAATGCAGTTTGTCATTATTGGCATAATACTTTAAATAACAGTTGGGTTATAATTGAAAGAGAGTGGGCCCTATTTTAGCGATCTTTTGGCGAGCAGTACAGCCTTGGTGTAGTAATGGATGATCAGTTATCGTTCTCGAATCATGTTACAAATCTAACTCGGTCATGCAGATTTCTCCTGTACAACATCTGGAGAATTCGACCCTTCCTCTCTAGAGAGTAGCCCAGGTGCTCGTTCAGTCTCTCGTCACTTCCAGACTTGGCTACTGCAGCTCTCTTCTGGCTGGTCTCCCTCTGCGCACCATCAGGCCCCTGCAACTGATCCAGAATGCAGCGGCACGGGTCGGGTCGTCTTCAACATTTCTGAGCTCAGCCATGTTGCTCTCCACTGCTGTGTTCTCTCTTCACTGGCTTCCTGTAGCTGCTGCCCAGGTCATCAAATTCAAAACCCTGACGCTGGCCTACAAAGCCAAGAACGGACCAGCCCCACTGTACTTGATGGTAATGGTCAAAAGCTGATCCGCACCAAGAGCCCTTCCAGCTTCACGTACGGCTCGACTCGACGCGCCACCCCCTTAAAATCTGCGGAAGGCGAGCGTCCAGACTTTTTCCCGTCCTGCACCGAAGTGGTGGAACGAACTTCCCCTGGGTGTCCGAACAGCAGAGTCCAACTCTCGCTGTCTTCAGCCCAGACTGAAGACCCTCCTCTTCTGAGAGTACTCAGGTTAAGAGAAGAGTACTATGGTCACCTTACTGACTTGTGCTTTGTAATGTCTAAAGCTTAGAGGTATCTTTGAACTACTAGTCTATTCTAACTAGCTGAGGTTTTTCTTGGGTAAATAGCAAAGCACTTTAGTAAGTGGCTCTGAATAAGATGTAAATGTAAATGCAGTAAACTGTGCACTGTGCAGCTTGATTTAGGGGGCGTGTCAGTGTGTCTTTGCTATGGTAACGACAGGAAAAGTTCGCCTTGTGCAGCTCGAAGTCTCTTAATTAATCATGGGTGTGTTTGTTTTAGGCATAACGTGCAGTAATAAACCAATCAGCGTGTCGCTGCGCTCCCTTTAAGAGCCGGGTGCGGTCTGACTGACCTTGGGGGGATTGCTATTTCAGTGGTGGTGGTGGGGGGATGTATGAGCGTTGGGCTGCACGTGCCTGTGTTGACAATTCACTGCCAAGATAGCAACGAATGTCTGACTGCTGATGAACGTCTGCCTAGGCTGTTTTTAGAGAGTGGAGCTCCTCCTGTGTTTTCCGTCGCCCAGATAGCAGCAATACCGAAATTGACCTGAACACCCCTCATTTCAAGACCACCGCGCCCATCAGCGTAGATATATTCGCAAGCAGCACTGCTGATTAAATGACACAGGCAGAAGGAGTGAAGATAGACTGTTGGTGGGGTGTGAGATAGTAGCTGAATGTCATGTCATTTCACAGGGTTTTGTGCAAATTCTCTTCATGGCACACTATGGAAGTCCTTGATTTAGGGGATAGTGGTATCGAAAATGTGCAAGTCATGGACACTCCACTGGTCTCCAGATCTCCAGGAAAAGTCACTATTACTGCAAACAGTATCAGTAACAGCTCTCACTGGATCAAAACCATGCTACCGCCAGAACCTCTGAGGCCCTCAAAGCACATCAAGCAGGAGCACCCAGAGCGGGTGGGGCATTGTTTTTCCTGAGCTGCATTATAAATCAGCCCTGTGCATTGCGTCACTGGAGAGTAAATGAGAATGGAGCTCTATCTGGGGCATTTCGAGATCCGGCTGTGTGCAGCGTGTGACGCAGCCCTGCCTGAGCTACCAGCTCTGCTCCCACTATTTCTGACCGCTCGGCATGTGTCGTGGCTTGAATGACGGAGGGCTCATTACTGTGACTTGAGGACTCTCCTGGTGCACAGGCCGACCTGCGCTCCTTTCTGCAGCATGCTTTATCCTCCCACTGCTATTAAGGGCTGCTAACAATAGGGCCATTTGAAAAACCACGTCCACGGCTCGGGCCGGCTTTATTTAGCCTGGCTTTGTTGTTCCATTTTTGAGATTGTTAGGAATTGGTCAGTTTTTTCCTCTAGACTTGCTGCTGCCTGGCTGGTCTCGTCATGTTGAAGCTGTTTACTAACACACTGCTCTAAAGGCCTTGAGGATCTTTAGGGGGAATCGCAAAAGCTTCTCAGAATGTCTAAATAATTCAGTGCTCGAGATGTAAACAGATCATCTGAGATACATACATGCAGAATATATGGGTGAGGCAGCAGAGAAGACTACAACCAACCTGCAATGGTGTATACACTAAAATATACACTACAGGGACAAAAGTATTGGGACACCAGCTCAATCAAATCATTGTTTCTTCAGAAATCAAAGGTATTAAAAATAGTTTCTCCTGCTTTTGTTGGAGTAATTGTCTCTACTGTTAAGGGGAAAAAAGGTTTCTACTAGTTTTGGAGCATTGCCGAGAGAATTTGATTGTATTTGACAACAAGAGCAGCAGTGAGGTCAGAATGTTGGATGATCACCATCCCCACTCCTCCCAAAAGTATTGGATGAAGAACCACCATCATTCCAGAGAGCACAGCTCTTTCACTGCTATTCAAGCTGTATGTATATATAATATATATTTACACATCAGCAATAGGTGCAACTAAAAGTAGCTGAATGAAACTTTTAAAATATATATATAGTGTCTAGAATACGGTAGAACAAAAATATGCAACTGCAACTTTGCCTTTTGCACACTTATATCAGAATGTTGGATGATCGCCACCCCACCTCATCCGAAAAGTACTGGATCATCATTCCAGAGACCACAGTTCTCCCACTGCTCCACAGCTCAGCTCAATGCTGGGGGGCTTTATACCCCTCTAGCCCACATCTGGCATTAGGCATGGTGCCAATAAGTTCATAAGCATGCTTATCTGCTCGAGAGAGTTCTGTTCAAGCTGTGTGGGTGTGTGTGCATTTACACTGTCCTGTTTCAGCAATAGGCGCAACTTAAAGTAGCTGAATGCATTCATTAAAAGGGGTGTCCACAAACTTTTTTTTTTAATATAGTGTAATATACAATAGTGTAGAACAATAAATATGCAACTGTAACTTGGCCCTTTGCACACATATCTATTTACCAATTAATTAAATAAAAAAAAAAACTCCTTTATAAATGTAGTGAACATGACATATTATGAAATGTAGGCATTGAGATTGTTCAACGATTAAATTAAAAGTTATAAAACTTTTATTTTTATTTATTTTGCACAGTCTCAGGATAATCCAGGATAATGATCTCACTGCCATCTCACTTTCTTCAAACAGGCAAAATGTTCTGCCAGTGCTGTGAGATCATTTTACCCAACATAATTGCTTGAAATAAGCAGAAATGCCCAGAAATACGCTAATATTATAATCTTTCAACAATCCTATAAAGCTTGTAGTGTAAATATTTATTGCCTACATTTATAATACGTTCACCCGCCAGGCTTTCACTTTTTTTGCCCCCCCTAGCAAAAGCCCTAAAGGCTGTGTTTTTCCTCTGGGCAGCCCCACCAGCAGGCCTACGTCCACCGTTTCTGTTATTCCAGCTAACGGTGTAAACGGGCCTCAGGAGAGCTCGGGCCGACTCCATTCATTTCTTCTGGCGCTTAATGAACGCGGATTTCCAGATGGCTCTCGTTGGTCACTGACTCACCCACCGTTCTTCCTCTTCATTTCACATGATGTTCACATTTATCTGTCTCTTAGCAACCACATTCAGTTTATCTCCTCCAGCCCGGCCAGAAACGCCGTCTTCCTTTTTTTGCTTTTCATAGCCCGGCTTTAAATTAGACCAGAGATTGGAAATTTCAGTTCCCCTCCACCTCCAGCCTGCCATTCATCATCAGAGTTAAAAGCAGCCCAGAGCGTGTTTATGGTGGGGCCTAAACTGGGGGAGAGAAGGTTGTCCAACCTTCAGTATAGTTGTGTCTCCAGCCTGGAGTTATTTTTAAACTCGGTGCACTTTTTTTTTTTTGTGCTGCCGTTTGCAGATCTGACACTTTGAGCGGCGATGCAATCTGCGTGGTCTTATCTCGTACACACTGTGCGTTCCTCATGCTTGCACTGAGTGTTTGGTTTGCTACGTTCAGGATATTGCATCCCTCACTGGATGGACTGTGTGACAGACTTTCATTTCGTCTCACCCCTCTCGCTCTTTCACTGTCCGTCCTCTTCGGATCCACGGTGAGGGGTCTGTTTACGGAATGTCTTGTGATAATCACAGAAACACTTCCAACAATGGTCTGGCAGCAAGTCGGACTTACACAATTCTCCCATGACAGCAAATGTAGCAGATCTGCCAAGGCAAAGCTGGTGCCTGAAGTTTCCTTCTTTAGTTTTGCACTGGAGCTTCAAAGCTTATGTAGTTAGCTAACGAATGGAAACAAGCAGTAAGCATGTTAGCATGGCGCTAACCTGGACAATGCATGACCGAATCAGTACATTCTTTTAGAGATAACAGGGTTTGCCCTTGTTTTGCATTTCATTGCACTAAGAAGAAATGGGAACACAAAGCAGGCAGGTTAGCATTATGCTAACTGCATGTGCATGCTATGTTTCAGCTCTGCTTTTTAGCTACTTTTTAATCTGTTATCTATAAACATGGATACAATTGTGGATTAAACTTTTATAGATATAGATTTTTTATAGAACTTTTTATAACCTCAAACTTGTTCAGTTCAGTAATCTTCAGTAATAATTTTGAATTATTTTTTTTTTTATAGATAACAGTGTTTTTCTCTTGAGTTACGAAGCTAATATAGTCAAAAAGAAATGGAAACACAAGCCAAGCAGGTTAGCATGGTGCTAACTGTAATCTGTTATCTATAAACATGGATAAAATTATGGACTAAATTCAGTTGTGCCGTGTTTTAGCTTTTAAGCTCCTTTTCATAACTTTTATAGATAACTGTGTTTTGCACTTGAGGGACCAGGCTAATGTAGCTACCAAGAAATGGAAACACTGACCAAGCAGGTTAGCATGGTGCTAACTGCATGTCTAAATCATCAAACAGGCAGTTGGCACCATGCTAATGTGGTTTCTTAAACTATATGGCAATCTGTTAGCTATGCTTATTAGTTTCTTTTTAATCAGCTTTTATAGATTATATAGATAAGAGTGTTTTACTCTCGAGTCATGAGATTTATTTTGCTAAAAAGAAATGGAAACACTGACTAAGCAGGTTAGCATGGTGCTAAATCATCACAAACTTACCTCAAACCATGTGGAGGTGTTCAGCCATCTCTAGTAGTGTTGGTGGTGTGATTTCTGACACTGTATGATTCACTGTAGTCTATAACCGTGGGCTAAAGTATGGACTGAATTTAGATAACAGTGTTTAGCCACAAGGCTAATCTATGGATAAGGGATGAAAACAGCAAGCAGGTTAGCATGATGCTAATCATCAAACATGAACCTCAAACTTGTTCAGTTCAGTAATGTCTAACAGACTTGCTTGTGTGGTTTCTAAAACTACAAGACAGTCTGTTATCTGTGCTTTTTAGCTACTTTTTAATTATTATTATTTTTTTATAGATAACAGTGTTTTTCTCTTGAGTTATGAAGCTAATATAGCCAAAAAAAAATGGAAACAAAAACCAAGCAGGTTAGCATGATGCTAATCATCAAACATGAACCTCAAACTTGTTCAGTTCAGTAATGTCTAACAAATTTGTTTATGTTGTTTCTAAAACTACAAGATAGTCTGTTATCTGTGCTTTTTAGCTACTTTTTAATTATTATTTTTTTATAGATAACAGTGTTTTTCTCTTGAGTTATGAAGCTAATATAGCCAAAAAGAAATGGAAACACTGACTAAGCAGGTTAGCATGGTGCTAAATCATCACACACTTACCTCAAACCATGTGGAGGTGTTCAGCCATCTCTAGTAGTGTTGGTGGTGTGATTTCTGACACTGTATGATTCACTGTAGTCTATAACCGTGGGCTAAAGTATGGACTGAATTTAGATAACAGTGTTTAGCCACAAGGCTAATCTATTAAAGGAATGGAAATAGCAAGCAGGTTAGCATGGTGCTAACTGCATATCTAAATTTTACTCTTGAGTTACGAGGCTAATATAGCTAACAAGGAATGGAAACACTGACTAAGCAGGTTAGCATGGTGCTAAATCATCACACACTTACCTCAAACCATGTGGAGGTGTTCAGCAATCTCTAGTAGTGTTGATGGTGTGATTTCTGACACTGTCTGATTCACTGTAGTCTATAACTAAGTTAGGATGGATTACTACAGATTACTGGCTACTTTCCCCCATTTTTATAGACAGCAGTGTTTTGTTACAAGGCTAAACTAACTATCTATGTAAGAAATGTAGCTATGCTATGTTTCAGCTCTGCTTTTTAGCTATTTTTTTTATCACAGTGTGATTCACTGTTATCTATAAACATGGATAAAATTATGGAGTGAACTCAGTTTGGTCTTTTATAGATAACTGTGTTTTGCACTTGAGTTACGAGGCTAATGTAGCTACCAAGGAATATTAACACATAGCAAGCAGGTTAGCATGGTGCTAGTAGTTTCTGGCAGTTGAGTTACATTATTGCAGAATTATCCTCGAAAAATCTCAAAATAATGACATGTTGTGACTTATCCTGAAATAATGACACATTATCCCATGATAACTATAATAACTTCAAAGTGATTTTGTCAAAACTGCTGTTGTCACAAAGCAGCTTTACAGAATCAGTAAACACTAAAAGGACAAGACTTTAAAACTTAAGACCCCCAGTGAGCAGCCAAAGACCCCAGTGGCGAGAAAACCTTTGGAGGAACCAAGGGGGACCCGACCCATCCTCCTCTGGTCTGAACTGCTTATATATTATTAATAAAAGTCACAGAACCACCACATGAGACAGTTCTACTGCTCAGGTGTGCTGATCGAATCATAATATCATAATATAATAATCATAATATGGTATAATTTAATATAATCATAGTAGTGATGGTAAGAGTTAGTAATGAGAGTAATGACGGTTAATAGTGGGACATAGTTTAGGAGTCTAAGTAAATTTTAACATGGTCATTAGACAATGTCAGGAGGGTGGGCAGCTAGTCTGACACGGTCGGTAGGGGAGCCTAGTGGTCAGTCTGGTGGGTTATTAACTCAGTCAATTAATAGAATTTCAAGCAATTAAATAAATATTATCTTACTTAAATATGTAGAATTAAATATGACTAAATAAATATTACTGCCCAAAACAGAGAACGTTAACAGTAACAGCAGTAAAAAATATTCAAAATATTTAATAAATAAGTCAAATTCAGGCATCTTTGGTACATTTCTCATTAGGTAGATTGGCAGTAAAGTACACCTAGATGTTTCTGATAATGTGGCCAATGACTATGACTGTGTCCAAGGTGGGTGTATTCTCACAAACTGACAGCTCAGTATGGTTGCAGTATTGTGTTAGGCCAGTAGTCTAACTACCCACACATTTCCCACCGCCTCCAGAGTGAGGTGTGAGAAATGAGCCGTGTCTGCAGGTTGAGGGTTTGCGGTTAGGTCACGACTCATGTCTGCCAGCGTGGAATTTACCAGCTATTGCTTTGATCAGAGCGTGGTTTTCATGTGGGCTAAAGCTGATCTTGCCTGAGCGGTAGAGGAAAGTGCGTTAAGTTGTACAGCTGTACATATGTGCGGCACATTGAACAAAGCGCCTGCAGCTGTACGAAGAGGCCGGTTACGCTCAATATGAAGCCATTGAGATCTGATGCCAGAGTTGGGCACAGATTGTGTCTCCCAGGCAAACCTTATGTTACCAGGAGAAAGATCAGAGGATGGTCACAGCTGAGGAACAGCATTATGTCCATTAAGAACATCAACAACAACAACAACAACAACGAGAGCGAGCTCAGCTAGTGAAGTAGTATTAATAATCCAATCTGACCAATCGGCCTCTGGAAATAGCTAGCACTGCCCGCTGGCCAGCACGTGTCCTGCTTCCCAGAAAGCTTTGTCCAACTGCTGTATTTCTCAGCATATGCTTCCAGGAAATGCTCACTCACTCGTACTGGGCTCTAAAATCTATTTCAATTTTTTTATCAGCACCAGTGCGTCGCTTTGGGAGTACTTTCACTTCCCCACACCTGCTCACATACTACAGGTGTCAACTGGTCATCTGTTTGCAAGTAGAACCAATCAGTCTGAATCCAGGTCTTTCCTCTGCAAGTCTCACGGATTAGACTCAAAATCAGCTGATCAGCCATGACATTAAAAACACCTGCCTAATATTGTGTCGACCCCCCTCGTGCCACCAGAACAGCTCTGACCCGTTGAGTCATGAACGCAAGACCTCTGAAGGTGTCCAGTGGTCCAGTTTTTTTAGCAGCAGATCCTTTAATAAGGCCTGTACGTTGTGAGGTGGGGCCTCCATGAGCATCGATGAGCCTTGGGTGCCTGTGACCCTGCCTCCAGTTTACCGTTTCTCCCTCCTCTGAGCCACTGCATACCGAAAACATCTGATGTTTTGGAGATGTTCTGACCCAGTCGTCTAGAACATCACAGTTCGGTTCTTGTAGCCCAGATTCTAACCCATTTACCGCCATCACCGACTGTTCACCTGCTGCCTAATATGTAGATCCCACCCCTTGACAGATGAAGCCACAGTTACAGGTTACAGTGGTTTTAATGTTGTGGCTGATTGGTGTAAGCAGGTACCTAATTTTAAAAGGTCTGAACTGGGGAGAATCCAAGGATGAGTGGGGTTGAGGAGTTCCTAGCTGAAGGTTTATTGCCTTTTTAGACTATGTTAGCTTACTTTAGCTAATAGCTAGCTAACATGCACTTGCAATAGACTGTAGATATAGGCATAGCCACTTCATTAAAGCCGCCTCCTTCTTTCCATACTCTTGTCCAACATATCAGCATTACCTTCAATATAGGAGCACTGTAGTTCATCAGTTTCTCTGCATACTGTGTTATTAGCCCCCTTTACCGTGTTTGGCCTTCAATGGTCAGGATTCCTCAGGACTGACCACCAGTATTTGGGTGGTGGGTCATTCTCAGCACTGCATTGACACTGACTGACATGGTGGTGGTGTGTTAGTAGGGTGTGTTGAGCTGGTATGAGTGAATATTTAGCAAGGTTAGCAAGGTTTAGGAAGGGTAATGGTTCTGCAGAGAACCATGGCAACTCAAAGAACCAATGGGATGCCTTAAATGATGACTTTTGGATGGTTAAAGGGTTCATTGGTTCCTTATAGAATCTGCTAAAATGATATGGCACCAAAAAGGTTCCCGGTATCGCTCCACTCTTGTCTAAGAACGCTTTGTTAGCGTGTACCTGTTGGGAACGGGGAAATTGTGAAAATTTGAC
This sequence comes from Salminus brasiliensis, assembly GCF_030463535.1. Classification (NCBI taxonomy): domain Eukaryota; kingdom Metazoa; phylum Chordata; class Actinopteri; order Characiformes; family Bryconidae; genus Salminus; species Salminus brasiliensis. The sequence continues at coordinate 6,133,653 of NC_132878.1, read as the reverse complement.
CAAACCGTAGGAAGTAGCGAGGAACTGTAGTGTAGGGTTTAGGGTCTAATGTCAACTCGGCAGTTGTAAACACTGTGTGTGATCAGATAAGGATTCACCACCTGTGAAAATGGACACGCCTACACTGTGTTCAGATATCAGCCTGGTGTTTACAGTTTTAAATGCAGTCTGGCATCAATGAGTGGTGTAAAAACCTGGCTGCAGGTGAGGCCTGCAGCAGCAGCACCACTGCCCATGCTGATATTTCAGTACCATATGTTGAATAAAACACATGCTGTAGACATTTTACCTTTCATTTCACTAAGAATGCACCGATCCGATACTAGGATCGGCTATCGGCCCGATACTTACAAAATCTGCTGGATCGGGTGGCATCACTCAAAGAATCCTATGTAGCACCAGAACAAACACCAACAAGAAGTTACAGGGAGTGTAAGAATATTGCTGTTAGCCCACCCAGTGACCCGTGTTGTGTCCAAACCACTGTAAAATGAAAGGAAAACAACAAGATTAAAGTTTTTGAATGAAAAGTGGCCTGTTTATGTAATATGTTATAGAAAATCAATATTCCCAGAAATGACGTCTAATTATATAATACATTATTTTAAAAATAGACCTAAATAAATCTATAACTTCAGTTTTTAATTTTTTATTGCTTCAAGAAACTGCAAGGACAAAATTGAGAGGTAAAGCTAGAATGGGAGGGGGGGTGGAAGGGGGTCAAGGTTCAAGGTTATCTTAGCTAATATGCTGAAACATGCACTTCCAAAAGATTATACAAACAATAACTTTAGGTTTAGTAAGGTTTAGAGCTTATTAATGCACTTATTCATCTAAAATTATCAATTAAAAGCAAAATGTTTCATATTTTATTAAAAATAATTTCAAGTCAAAGTAAAATTTCTTTCAATTTCCTAAAAAAAAAAAAGGTCTGGGAACTTTTAGACTCTTAAAAAATGATAAATCAGGGGCTCTTCCGCAAGATTAAAGGTTCTATATATAATCATGACCACTCAAAGGACTGTTTGGATGACTAAATGGATTTGCTGTGGTTAAGGAGTCTTAACCTCCTGTATACAGTTCGCTTGGCGTACGTCCAACCCAACAATTTTCCTGTGTTGTGTGAAAGCCACCATAAAAATTCTTAAAACAAACAAAATGACTAAAGTTTTGCATGAACTGCTGTCCCCTAGATCATGAACTCACAGATCATAGTATTTTGTCAAATACACCATATTGACAAAAGTATTGGGACACCTGCTCATTCATTGTTTCTTCTGAACGTAAGAGTATTTAGTTTAAGAGTCTATCCTGCTTTTGTTGGAGTAACTGTCTCTACTGTCCAGGTTACAAGGCTTTCTATTAGACTTTGGAGAGAAATTACTGTGAGGATTCGATTGCATTCAGCAATGACAACAGCAGCAGTGAGGTCAGGATGTTAGATGAACATCATCTTCCCACCTCATCATCCCCAACTCTCAACTCATCCCAAAAGTGTTGGTTGGAGCTCCAACCATCCATCATTCCAGAGAACACAGTCCTTCCACTGCTCTACAGCTCAATGCTGGGGGGCTTTATACCCCTCTAGCCCAAATCTGGCATTAGGCATTAGGCTCAAATTGGCGACCAAAGGAAATTTGGAATAAAGAGTTTCATCCATAGCAAATAGACATTAACCCCTCACACAAAGGTGTATTACTCAGTAGCTACAGGGACTTCTGTACAAGCTGGTGGGCCAATTCTTTTATAATAGACATTTGTAATAAGACTCCGGCCCACCATAGACATTTTAAAGGCGTTTTAAGGGTTAATTTGTTTATTTACCGCTCCTGCAGACGAAGAAGAAGTCAGAAATAACTTTCTATCAAAAGCAGAAAGTGATGACTCCCATCTCTTCATCTCGTGGACGGAACCGCCAGGCCTCTGTGTTCCTCTGCCATGGTTACCGGATTACAGAGGCTCCTTTACGGCCTAAATGTGTTCAGTTAAGAAAACAAAGACAGCAGGAGAGCTACAATAAACGTTAGGTCCTATTTGTGTTCAAACTGAACATTTTTTGGCAGTACATTATGAGTCGTAAATGATGGGCTGGCACATTACCCCCCCTGGCACTGCGGTGAAGAGCCTTCAAAGGGTTTTGAGTAGGGAAGTGGAGAGAGAGCTTCGCGGCCTTCTTTTTCCCGATGTTGGCAGCCACCTAGGGCGGCATCTTGCAGGAGGGCGGTATGAGGTGCCTGCAGGAAAAAAACTGGTGATTTTTGCATGTCACATCAATGATATCATCATCATCACGTTACCATATGGGTCAAATAACCTTGTAAGAGCTTCCACTGTGGTCTGGAGGTTGCATGTTCGAATCCCATACGATGTCTCTTCGCCATCAGCGGCCAGAGTCTGAGAGAGCACAACTGGCCATGCTCTCTCCGGGTAGGTAGGTGGCTCTTGAAGTGAGGGTGTCCAGTCACACTTTCCTCTGAGCGTGTCGGCTGCCTGGCGATGCCGCATTGGCTGCGTTTTTTGGAAAGAGGTGGTGGTTGGCTTTGCATGTTTTGGAGTCCTTACCCTCTTTGTATCGGGAGCATTGCTAATGCTAGGGGGAGATTCGACTGGGTGGGTTAATTGGCGGGACCACATTGGGAAAAAAGAAAGGGGAAAATCGTCACTATTAAAACTATTAAAATAAAAAGTGGACGCCCTGATTAGGTCTCCTACTGAGGAAATGGGAGGAGGGGCTGTCAGTGGTAGCCCCGCCTTACTCTCATGTCTGCCCTTCATTTTTGTTTTCTCTAGTAACGTTACCTGGCCATGTGCTAGTCCACGTGCCTTGTGTATCCAGGTGTGATCAGTATCTGGCCCCGTCCCTCTTGTTGTTGTTCCCAGATGTTCATTGTTCTCTAAGTCTGTAGGCCTTTGTTTTGGTCAGTCGTGTGCTCGGATGTCTGTTGTGTACAATATCCTCATGCCTTCATGGATGTGTTGATGGTCAGATGGCCTGCGTGTGCTGTTTGGTTCGCCGGTGTTTTGGACACACTGTGTTTTGTTTCATGCTTCTTGCTTTGTTTTCTTTCAGTAAGTCTTGCACTTACATCCACATAGCTTACAATCTATGGCAGCCCTGGAAGTTCAGGGTGGGGTGGTGGGGTGTGTGTGGGGGGGGGGGGGTGTGTGGGGGGGGCTCTAGCTTCGGACAGTTCTAATGCAAGCAGTCTTTACAAATATTTAGTCTTGAGTCTACGTTACAGTTGGAGTGCAAAGTGCTGCTAGCCCAATGCGCCATTCAAGCTAGAAATTTTTTTGATTGATAATATGCAGTCTTATGCAAATGTTTAGGCACCCCTGATCAAACAACACATGCTTTTGTTTTTCTTAGTGTGAAAAAGTGAACAAATTTTGTACAGTACACTTAAATATAAATATTTGCTGCACATTTAGGCACATAGTTTCTGAATGTAACTAATTGGGAAAAAGAATTGTGTTATTAATGTGCCATTATTTTTGCACATGCCTCCTTTAATGTTAGTTTGTATTATGTAGTGCAATATTTTGTATAAATAGTACAATAATAATAAATAATAATAATGATAAATATGTATAAATGCATATTAATAATATCCTGCCATTAATAATGTTAAATGTACACATATAATGAATGAATGAATAATGTGTGTGTGTATATATATGTATATATGTTTATATATATACATATGTATATATCAGATGTTACCATCTTAAAGTAGAATATTTGTCTTCATAAAAAATGTCTTTCAATATTTAGTGTAATTAAAATTGAGATTTTAAATATGGTTTACTTATGGTTACTTATTACTTATAATGACACTTGGTTGTGTTTTTTGTTTGTTTGTTTGTTTTTTTACAAACAATTTTTCCTTACAAAAAAATGAATCTTCTAAATTTGTTTCTTTTATGTTTTTCCTGCACATCGTCGAAAATAATGTTTTATTTATTTCTAATTTCCTTTTGGCTTTTTATTAAAAATATTATTTGTTTTTTTGGCTCCTTTTTTCCTTCTCTTTTTTATACGTTCACTGTCACTGCTGGGTCAAACTGACCTGAACAGTATGTGTGTAATTTGGAGAGGATTTGTAAATTAAATCAAATCAAATTAATTATTTTCCAGTTTTATTTTTGTCACACTAATAAAGCCCAGCAGAAAAGGTTCCCCTGTATTTTTAAACATTTAAATCAATAATTGAAGGCCAAAAATATAAATAAATAATAAAAATAAATAAATAATAAAATAAGAATAAAGAAAACATGTAAAATGTCTAAAACATTCTGAATGTACAGAAAGTTTAAAAACATAAACACACACACACACCGTTCTGGACCTGTTTGCTTACTAGTGTCATACACTGCAGGGATGGGTTAAAGGCTGAGGCCAAATTCCATCCAATAATAGTAGATATGGTTGTCTTGTCTTATAATGTGTATATGTGTATTAATGTGTATATGTGTGTATATATAATGTGTATTAATGTGTATATGTGTGTATATATAATGTGTATATGTGTGTATATATAATGTGTATATGTGTGTATATGTAATGTGTATATGTGTATTAATGTATATGTGTATATATAATGTGTATATGTAATGTGTATATGTGTGTATATATAATGTGCATATGTGTGTATATATAATGTGTATATGTAATGTGTATATGTGTGTATATAATGTGTATAAGTGTGTATATATAATGTGTATATGTGTGTATATATAATGTGTATGTGTGTATATATAATGTGTATATGTGTGTATATGTAATGTGTATAAGTGTGTATATAAAGGGTATATGTGTATTAATGTATATGTGTATATATAATGTGTATATGTGTATATATAATGTGTATATGTGTGTATATATAATGTGTATATGTGTGTATATGTAATGTGTATATGTGTATATATAATGTGTATATGTGTGTATATGTAATGTGTATATGTGTGTATATATAATGTGTATATGTGTATATATAATGTGTATATGTGTGTATATATAATGTGCATATGTGTGTATATATAATGTGTTTATGTGTGTATATATGTAATGTGTATATGTGTGTATATATAATGTGTATATGTGTATATATAATGTGTATATGTGTGTATATATAATGTGTTTATGTGTGTATATATGTAATGTGTATATGTGTGTATATATAATGTGTATATGTGTGTATATATAATGTGTTTATGTGTGTATATATGTAATGTGTATATGTGTGTATATATGTAATGTGTATATGTGTGTATATATAATGTGTATATGTGTGTATATATAATGTGTTTATGTGTGTATATGTAATGTGTATATGTGTGTATATATAATGTGTATATGTGTGTATATGAAATGTGTATATGTGTGTATATATAATGTGTATATGTGTATTAATGTTTATGTGTGTATATATAATGTGTATATGTGTATTAATGTGTATATGTGTATTAATGTGTATATACATATATGTATGTGTCATTGTCTCTTCTTTTAACTGTCCACAGCATACGCAGAGCTTGCTGGCCTGGGTTGGAAACAATTGAGAAGTGCCTTATTTAGTCTAAAACACTGATAATTTTCCAAACACTGATGTCACCTGGGGTGACCTCAGTAAAGAACACTCTCCTCACGACCATCCCTGCTTAGCACTCGGTGATGAGAGGCTCATAGTTTCCAGATGACCTGTGGAATATGCATGAGACCGCAGGCTTGTGTGAATATGTAGTCCAGCGCTGCTGGTTTTCTCCATTCTTACTCACAGGAGGGAAGCCACCGCTACACGCTCCACTCACGGCTAATGGTGACACTGGCTGCTATTTTGAGGCCGCTGACTGACTCGCTGGTGATGACTCATATCTGTCCATCTTGTTGAGGAAGGGTTGTCATGTCTGGTCCAAGAATTTTAATTAGTTACTACTACATGTGACCTGTTTCCTCGGATGGTTTCAGTAATTAGAGGAATGAGTGGACACAAATTTCCTATTGGTTGGCACTCCTGAGGGGTTTGGAGTGTTTATCATGAGATCTATTTGTGGGTCACTGTCATTATGGACATATATATATATATATATATATATATATATATATATATATATATACATCACATCAATCACCTAGCAACATCCACTTAGCAACACACACACACTTATAACATTTATATATGTTTCGTATAAATATAAGTGTGTTGTGTGTTGCTAAGTTGCTAAGTGGATGTTGCTAGGTGATTGATGTGATGTTGCAATAGTGTTGGTATATGGTCTTTCAGGTGGTTGTTGTTTAGTGGTTGCTAGGCAGAAGTTATGCTATCCCAGGTGATTGTAATTGTGCCTTGGTGGGTGCCAAGGTGTTGCATAGTGGTTGCTGTGGCAACCCATGTTGTTGGTTGGATGTTACTGGTGCATTAGTATCATTGCCTATAAGGAGGGGGTACCCCTTTCACACCTTCTGTTAAAAATCTCATACTGTGTCGAAAATCATGCGTCTGGTCAAAAAAATCTCTCTACAAGCCCGAATCGGACAATCAGACCCAGCAATCTGGGGTTGGAATGGTGTCAACATCTGGAAAACCCAGTAAACAAACAGGACAGTATAGTAGATCGCATCAGCAAATGAGATGTTTTCCGAGTCTGCCTCCTTTAAGGCCCCAGTATGAGCATGAGGAGTGTAAATCGCCCCGAGGATGAAGAATGTCTGGGAAAATAGTGTGTAAAAGTCCGAGTATGAGGCCAGCCATCACTGTGCTGTTTCCAGTCAGATCTAATGGGACTGGACAGCAGTGTATTGGTGGATGAAGCCAAATCCTGGACTAATTACACCGTATTTATGATGTTCCTCTGACGTTTCTCTAGTTACTTTAAACTTATTAGGGTGTCTTTTTTTTTTACAGCGGCATTTTAACCAGTCAGCTGTTTCCAATCTACTGTAGGCCTCGCTGCCCTGCTGTGTAATGGCAAATCCTTCATGGTCTATATATAACTTCTCTCACTTGGCACTGCAGCAAGCCAGGAGAGGCTGCCCACAAACAAAAAGGCATGTGGCTTCATGGATAAGGCCATGTGGGACGGGCCTACTCGCTGCCAGATGTGATACACACTACGTATGATTTACCACCCCCCCCCCACCAACCCCCACCCCCGTTCCCTTCTTCACCTGGATACTATCTGGGATGTCAGCTTAGGCCTCGTTGTCCGGTTTCTGTGCCAGGAAATATGAAGTGGAAAGGCAGCATTGACAGCCAAAATCCAAAAGCGAGATCTTTGCCAAACACCTGAAATGGTTTGAATGACACCCCCCCCCCCCCACCACCACCATCATCCACCTTCCACACACACATACTACTCTTCTCATGTGTTTATTATTAGCCTCAGACGTATTTTCGCCGAATCGCCTCCAACAATCAGGAGAACGGCTTGCAAAATAGCACATCAATCAGGGGCCAAAAATAACAGGGAGAAGGAAGGGACTAAAGAGGGGAAGAGAAAGAGTGAGACAGGCTGAAGGAATGGTGGAACTATTTCGGTATCTGCCCCCATGCTGGATCATGACCTAGACCAGTACTGGCAATAAACACACCATTATTTTCTGTAAGATTTCCTCTCTTACAAAACACATTACAACACAGGTGTCAGCTCTGGTACCAGTCATGGGCAGTTGCTCAAGTTTTGATGCGGAAATATTATCTGCTGCAAAGTTTCCGATCTGGAAATCTGGGTGCCAGTCACGGTGCCTGGGAGTGATTCAGCCTACCAGAAATACAGGCAAAAATTCCCTTCGTAGGCTGTTGGTATGAACGTTTACAGCATTTTGAGCCATACGAGGTCATACCACAGTCAGTTTCAACCCCCATAATGTGTTTGGCTGAGAGACGTTGAAGGACTGCCAATATTGGACGATAATGGCACGCTCTGACCGAAGGCCTTCAGGTAATACTCCGTCACATACAGATGTAACCTAGCGATGACGCCAGGCGGCACTTCCAAGACAAAAACACCACAGCCGTAACAAAGCAGCAATGTTATACTTATAGAATTTAAAGACTGACAACATTCATTATAATGAGTTGATTAAATATATATATAGCTTTAAAAAAAATGTTAAGCTCTTAAGGACCAGCCAGAAACATCCAATGGAAGCTAAAACCAAGCGAAAGCTGTTATTCGGGATCTCTGAAACCCTTAACTTCATGGGATGTTCTAGAGATGTCGTAGTGAGGGTGTACCGAGAGTCCCTCCCACTGACATAACAGTGGTGCCCCATGGGCCGGTGATGCCAGAAGGGAACGATTCCATCTCCTAATACAGTTCATACACGACGTCTCACTATCCGTCTCATCAGTGGATATTCCCACTATTAGATTGGTGGTCATAAAAATATGGCTCTATATATACAGTGTATCACAAAAGTGAGTACACCCCTCACATTTCTGCAGATATTTAAGTATATTTTTTCATGGGACAACACTGACAAAATGACCACTTGACCCAATGAAAAGTAGTCTGTGTGCAGCTTATGTGTACAACAGTGTACATTTATTCTTCCCTCGAAAAAACTCAATGTACAGCCATTAATGTCTAAACCACCGGCAACAAAAGTGAGTACACCCCTAAGAGATGCCATGCTGGCAGTGTTCCAGCATGATAATGACCCCAAACAGACCTCTAAGACGTCCACTGCTTTATCGAAGAGGCTGAGGGTAAAGGTGATGGACTAGCCAAGCATGTCTCCAGACCCAAATTCAATAGAACATCTTCGGGGCATCCTCAAGCAGAAGGTGGAGGAGCGCAAAGTCTTGAATACCCGCCAGCTCCGTGATGTCGTCATGGAGGAGTGGAAAAGCATTCCAGTGGCAACCTGTGAAGCTCTGGTAAACTCCATGCCCAGGAGAGTTAAGGCAGTTCTGGAAAATAATGGTGGCCTTCAGGAAATTTCACTAAGGGGTGTACTCTCTTTCGTTGCCGGGGTTCTTCAATTTTTAACTGTGGTGGAACCTCTTAGGGTGCTTCTCTTCGAAAAGCCTTTTCTTGAAGGTTCCTCAAAGCACCTCCATATTTTCAAAAGGAAAAACCTCCAGAAGTTCCTCAGTATATACACATCATGATTAGCCATAGCATTAGAACCTTCTGCCGCCACAACAGATCTAATCATTGGAGTCATGGACTCCACAAGACCTCTGAAGGTGACCTTCTGTGGTATCTGGCACCAAGACTAACGCTAGCAGCAGATCTGCAGAAGTTCTGTAAGTTGTGAGGAGGCAGGGCCTCCATGAATCATCACATTAATAAGCCTCTAGTTGTGCTTTCTTGGGCCACTTTTGGTAGGTACTGTCCACTGCATACCGGGATCGCCCAACAATGGCTAATGTTTAGGAGGTGTTCAGACCCTCCAATCGATACTTTCCCCTGCTTTTAACACCTTCATCACCTTCAAGAACGTCCTGCTCGCCATAATAAAAGGTCCTTAGGTCACCTAGGGCACCGTGGTGCTAATGTTATGGCGATTATTCTGATAAAAGCACTCTAAAGCAGGGCGTTTCTCAATATGTGTCAGTCCTCCTCTGGCCGTGGTGACGGCTTTGATCTAAAGGAAAGGCGTCCCACACATTCTTCACAGCTGTCCACAGGCCGTTCATACACCCACAAGCTCTCAATGGGGTTTAAATCTGGCGACTGTGTCGACCATGAAGTCACCTAAACTTCCTCTTTCCTCAAACCACCTCCTCACTTAAAGAGTGGTGTAGCGTCGCTGCATTGTCTCTCCGGACCAGCCAGTCATTGTCTGTGGTTTTCCTGCTTTGGGTCAACAGCAGCAGTCTCGGAAGCAGGAGCTTCTAATCTTTCCTTACTTCCGCAGTTAAAACACGGCTGATTATACGATGTACCACCCCAGCGACGATGTTCAACCAGCGTCTGAAGAGTTTACCTGAGCCCTGCTGTGGGGGGGCCTGATCCCACTCTGCAGAGCCATGATGTTGCTTAGTGGTTGCTAGGGCGTTGCTGGGTAGTTGCTAGTGTTTGCTATATTTACATTTTCATTTATTGCATTTTGCAGACTATGGTGTCCCATTTGGTTCCTATGGTGTTGGTAAATAATTACTAAGTGGTTGCTTTAGTTTCCAAGGTGGTAGCTATAGTGTTCCTATGTGGTTGCTATGGTTTCCTAGTTGTTTACTATGGTGTTGCTAATTGGACGTGAGATGGGTTTAGCTGATTACTAGGCTATTTGCCGTTGCCATGATGTTGCTTAGTGGTTGCTAGGGTGTTGCTGGGTAGTTGCTGGATAGTGTTTTTTAATATTGATGCTAGGTGGTTGCTGTAGTTCCCTGGTGATTGCTATGGTCTTGATAAGTGGTTGCTATGTTGTTCCTATGGTGTTGCTAAGTGATTACTAGGTGGTTGCTTTAGTTTCCAAGGTGATTGCTATAGTGTTCCTAGGTGGTTGCCAAGTCATTGCTATGGTATCTTAGGTGATTGCTATGGTATACCAGGTGGTTGCTATGAAGTTGCTATGTGGTTCCTAGCTGGTTGCTTCGTTGTTGCTAAGTGGTTATTAGCTATTTGCTTTTGTATCCCAGGTTGGTTGCTATGGTGTTGCTAATGAGACGCTAAATGGGTGTTACAGTGTGCGAAGCTGATTGCTATGGTATTTGAGACAGTTGCCATATTTCTGCTTTATGCTGGGTAGATTCTAGCCCACTGCACCTGTATCCCAGGTGGTTGCTGTGGTTTCTTAGGTGGTTACTACGCAGAAACCGTCCAATCCGTCCAAAAAAAAAACAGTATACAAGCACGCATCACACAATCAGACCCAAAAAACGACAAAAGCATCAAACAGACGTTTTTTTTTTTATCTGTCCTTGTAGTGCCTTTCAGACTGCTCAGCTCCCTCTCGCCCCCTCCTGTAACGGTCCTCTCTATCTGCCCCCTGGAGGGAACTAGGCCACTTACACTGGAGAAAGGAGCTAAAATAGGCGCTCAGACGCCGCCTGATTCAGGTCAATGGCTTCAGAAAGCTCACAGGGGTCCTGATTCTGCTGCGGAGGACCATCAGACATCATGTACGTCCAATTCGAGACACAATAGCATGATGCACTACCTGCCCCTGTGGATTTATTTCCACTTGTATTTTCTATTTCACAAAATCTGCTTCATTTACAGCATTGAGGTCAATGTGGTGGTCAGATTAGCCTTTTTTGTGGCTTACATGAACAGCAGGAGAGCATTCCTCATTCTGCCCAGCAGCAGCTCAAAAGGTGCCTTCAGGTTCGTTAAGATGTGGGTCATTCCACATCACCTCACCTAGGACCTGCCTCATATTGGCATGGGTCGTGCTGCCAGAACAGCTCTGACCCATCGAATGTGGTAGGTACTGACCACTCCATACCAGGACCACCCCAGAGTACCTACCTGATGTTTGCTTGATCTTCTAGACTTCACAGTTTGGTTCATGGTCAGTATCCTATGTGGTTGCCATGGTTTGTCTAAGTGGTTGCTTTGGTGCTTTATGTTCAATGACAACTGCTAATGCTGTTAATGTCGAAAGGTGGCCACCGATAACCCAGGACACCTTCAGAGGTCCTGTGGAGTCCACACCTCGACGGGTCAGAGCTGTTCTGGCAGCACGAGGGGGACCTACACAATACACAATCTGCTGACTGCTGTACATCATTATGACACATAGGGAGGTTTAGGGTGTATCCCTGTCTGTTTGTCTCCAGCATATTAAGCTGTATACGCATTGAATAAATGCTGAATGGTGACCTTTTGGCTTTAGCCATATATTGTTGGACATTGCATGATCGATTGATCTGGACAATACTGTCCTGACGTGTCTAAAAAAGATGTGTGTTTATCTTAAAACGCCCTCTAAATTGCGCTGGACGCAGTGTAGTAGCTGTCAGTGCTAGCATACTTGCGGCCTTGCCTCTGACTGGTCAAAATAGATGGGCTCCTCTTGTCATCCAGCATCATTCCGCTTCATATAGGCCAGCGTTTCTGTAATTGCAGTCACTCGCAGAACCGCACATGTGCAGGAATGTTGCCACCATGTATTTTTGGATCTTTTTATTTTAGTCCTTTCCCAACTTCCTCGCCGATGAACTCGCTCATACAATGGTGGTCTGAGGGCTGTGTTCATTCGTCTGGAGAGGATAAAACCATCGCTCCGTCCTAAAAGCTTCCTGTTCCACTTCCAAGATGCATTCTCCTGGAAGTGGTGTTCAGAATTCAGGGATGGAGGTCGGCGTGTTTGCACTCGTCCTGAGAAAACATGCACATTTAGATTCTTTGGCTCGAGAGCATCACTCAGAAATCTTCTCCCGCAGCCAGGAAAAGTGGTTTTGAGAAGCAGACTCTTTTCTGTGAAATTATCACTTATTATAAAAAACCCTGAATGGTGCTGCACACCCATTCATTCAAGCTGGAACACCGCAGCAGACTTCGGCTCCACCTTCGGCACCGGCCCAAACAGGTCTGTGCAGGATAGATCTGTGTGTCAAAGTCATTTTACAGGCCACTCCAGTGCCCTTTAAGATGGTGTCTGCAAATCTGCACTGCTAGCGAGACCTCAGCATTTCCAAACGACGACTTTACAGACCTCTTCTGGAAATCTGAAGAGTAAAGGGAGTTGCTGTAATGCTGTCAACATGCTCATGTGGGGCTCACATGGGTGGAATGTGGGTGGGTAGGTGGGTTTAGACTGTCATGGGCTTGCATTTGTAATGGGACCCAGTTGGGCTTCCCACTTTCATTTCTCATGGGTCCCATATGCAGTGTATAATACTGATTTAACCCCTCCTGGTCCCACCATTCCCCCTGCTGGGCATCCATATGTGGATCCAGAGGACAGAATTTTGTGGTTTCCAATTGGGCTACCCATACAGACCCCACATGTGGAAGTCATGATGTTTTGATACTTAAGCAGAAGAACACAGAAGGGAGGGTGTGGCTGTGATATTGGCAGAACCATATATATAAATGGTTCTGCCAATTTCCACCCCAAGCACTAGCAATGCTCCCGACACTAGTAGGGTAAAGACTTACTGATGCCTGTGATGCATCCAGCCACAGCCACACCCTCCCTCCTGTGTTCTTTAGCTTAAGTATCAAAGCCTCATGACTTCCCCATGTGGGGTCTGTATGGGTAGCCCAATTCGAAACCACAAAGTTCTGTCCTCTGGATCCACATATGGATGCCCAGCAGAGTCAATGGTGGCACCAGGAGGGGTTAAATCAGTATTCTACACAGCATATGGGGCCTAGATGGGACCCATGAGAAATGAAGGTGGGAAGCCCAACTGGGTCCAGACATCCAATTTTGATTTTGCACCAAACCATCGTATTAAGAACAAGGACTGGAAAGAGAAAGTTACACAAATACACATTGAAGCCTAATGGCTTAATAAGAGATGGGTCATCTATGTGGGTGAGAGTGGTAGATAATGTGAGAAAGAGAGAGAGTGAGTGAGTGAGTGAGTGAGAGAGAGAGAGAGATTGCTAACAGTTCGGAAGTGTTAGCCACAAACTTGGGAGGTGTTATTCATAGTCTGACGGTCTTCAACAGTTAGGCGTGAGTTAGCACGTTGTTCCAGCCAGATGCTCGGCCGGATGCAATTCTGAACCAGTTTGTATGTGTGTGTATGTGTGTGTGTGTGTGTCTAAGGGCTTGAGTGAATGTTGTGTAACAGTGGTCCCATCTGCGGTGGACAAAGAAAGAACAGGCCCATCTGATGCCCAGCTCCGTCCCGGTCCCCGAACAGATGCCCCCACCGCACATGGTATACACACGGCGCAGCGTACACACAGCATACACACTGTTTACAAAGACCTTTCATTTTCAGCCTCATTGTCCAGTGCCTTCCTGAGAACTTTCGTAATGTGTTCTTGAGAAGTGTCCTGATAAAAAGTCTGGGTCAGATTAACGATGTTCGCAGCTCTGCTCTTATAATGATGGACCCCATTGTCCTTGTGAATAAAAGATCACTGGGGAGTGTCGGTGGGTTTTAAGAAGCTTGGGGAGGAACGAAGGACCCCCATTACCTCCATTTTATCAACAATTTGGATCGCCAATTACCCAACCCACACATATTCTCCTCTATCACATGCAATGCTCCCAACGCTGGGAGGGTGAAGACCAACACAGGCCTCCCTTGATACATGCATAGGCAGCCTATTTTTTCAAACTGCTGCCGATGCAACGCCACCAGGCAACCAACACGCTCTGAGGAAAGCACCCGGCCTAGCGATCCTCTGGTCATAGAGACAGCGCCTTATTCTGCTGGATCCTGGGACTAAAAGCTTGTAACCCTTATTTTGTGTTTTTTTTCCTACAGTCTAGCAGTCGAGAGATTTTGGTCGCTTCCATGTTGCCAAAGAAGGTTTATTATTAATTCATATTCAATAACATATCTATACTTTTTATTATATTCTTACTTAATAGAATTATTATCATACATGTTTCTGTTGGAAACAAAAGGGCTAAGGCCTCGACACCTAATAAAAAATTGGCCAATCAGTGTCCTTTCCATTGTGTTGTCTATGTAGATACTGCAGTGCAAGCCTTTCTCATTGTTGAGGCCTTTAGGAGCTGGACCGAAGGTCCAAGAGCAGCATAATTAGAAACTAACAGAGAAATCAACCAACCAATCAGATTCCGATTTCCAGTCTGTCTTTGCCTGCAGAAACACAGTCCAGCTCAGTTCAAACTGAGTGTTCGGTGTGAGCTACAGCTTCGGGTTGGAGTTCTGTAAGACTGCTATCATAAAAAATCACATTCAGAGGTGGAGCTTGGATGGGTCAATTCACAGATCACCTGTTGCAGGACATGTCCACCAGTCTGGCACAGATGGCATTCACCTCCTGTAGTGTGTATGTGGGCTGCCGTAGCTTCACTGGGATATACAGCTGAACCACCAGTGTCCAACAGCTGAGTTCTCCATATGATGATAGAGCTGGGTTTAGTGAAAAGGGAAGAGAGAGACTCAAATACTGCATGATGTAACATTACCACACTTTAGGACTCATAGACTTAGACTCTACAATCTGCATTTTGCTGTTTTGGGCCCACTTTCTATAAAATGTCTCTAATAACATATTCAGACATTCATTGTGTGCCAACTGAAGCCGGCAAGGATGGTCGGTGATAGGAGCAGCATTTCGTGATGCAACGGTAAAGACAGGAACAGCAGACCATCTCATTTCAGTTCGGCCTTTGCGGTCTACACAGCCTCCGAAGACTGTATCTTTGTGCACCGCTTCCTTCGAAGGATGCAGCACCATCATTTCTTACCTTTAGAGAATTCCATACCGAAATCCCGGGCTGTTTCGGTAATGACGGGAATGTTGGGGACGAAATATATTGTTTACAAATATGCCTAAATATGACTAAAAATAGGGTGTTTTAAAAACACACATATTATGATTTTTGGGTTAATTTAGGAAAGTAATGAATTCACCTTTTGCCATTTTATTGGAGCAGATCAATTTCTTAAAGTCTGTGTTGGGGATGAGGCCAAAGTAGCAAAATACAAAATTTTACAACCATTTTTTTAAGATGCAATTAATCCACTAGTAATAAAATATTTCTAACATGAATGAATAACCTGGGGACATTTAAAATTCCACGTATTTAACGTATGCTGTTATACTGTAATACCTGACGCTGGCCTACAAATCCAAGCCTGGACCAGCCAGCCCCTCCGTACTTGATGGCAATGGTCAAAAGCCGATCTGCACCAAGAGCCCTTCCAGCTTCAAGTACGGCTCGGCTCGACCCTCCATCCTTTAAGATCCATGGAAGACGAGCGTCCAGACTTTTTTCTGTCCTGCACCGAAGTGGTGGAACGAACTTCCCCTGGGTGACCGAACAGCAGAGTCCAACGCTCGCTGTCTTCAAACCCAGACTGAAGACCCTCCTCTTCTGAGAGGACTTAGTGTGCAGAGTGTAGAGTGTGTTAGGGTCTCCATACCTGACCTCTGTATTTAGTAGAGCCTAGGATTAGAGTGGTCTTGCCAATACAAACTAGCTAAGGGTATCTTCTGAGTGATCAGTGAAGCTCTTCTGTAAATCACTCTGGAGAAGAGCATCTTCTAAAGGCCTTCAATGTGAATGTAACAGCATACACATCCCCACTGTTACTACAAGCACTGTTACTGTATAACTACACAGTTATTATTTTTGCTCATGTAAGGTCATTTTGTAAGGTCACCTTTTCTGTTGGACCGTTCACCATGGATTACTCACAGCTGGCGTTTTCCGATGGTGAAACAACAGTGACGATCTGTCGCCTGTGGCTCAGATATGGGTGGTTTATCTACAATCAAGCCATGTTAACTGGTTTGTCTGCTGGACACTAAGGGTGTGTTATCATATAAAACAGAGCAGGATGTTGCGCAGCAGGGTTTGTAAATACTACAGTATAAAAAAATCCACTCGCTAACCTGTCCCTCCGGATGTTTACAATATTGTTCTGACATCTTGGGGAATTAATAAATCAACTTTGCTTGAGCAGCAAAAACTGACTACCATGGTTTACCTACATTATTATTGGGTTATTATTGGGTTAATAAGCCAAATTGTAGCATAACTAAGAATGAGAAGGCTTGGTAGCCCTTTATTTGAAGACTGCCTCTTCTCATAAGCATAGAGGAACACATCACTGCCATCCAACCAAAAACATGTATCTCCATTTCTGCCCATTTTTTTGTTCGCTCCATCATTTGAACCCTGTAGTGGATCTCTATGCTGTGTGAATCATCCCGGGAACACAGCAATTGGTGGGTACTCCATCTATAGAAGCCTAGGTGTAGTCATGTATGACCAGGAATCTGACTCATTGTTCATGCAGGTCATTCTCCTTTACAACATCTGGAGAATTTGACCCTTCCTCTCTAGAGAGGTCACCCAGGTGCTCGCTCAGTCTCTCGTCACTTCAAGAGTTGGCTACTGCAGCTCATTTCTGGCTGGTCTCCCTATACGTACCACCAGGCCCCTGTACGTTGCTCTGGACCAATAGAAATGCTTTAAATTTGTTTAATAAACTCTTATTTTACACTGACGTCCGTATTGTTGCCTTCAGCATTTCGGAGATCCTCGTTTTTCATTGGACAGCAAGGATATCTAGAAAGCAATACTTTAGCTTATGCCAGTGATCACAAGATGATGAGATGTGTGATGACGTAAGTGACACTGTATTGACACAAGGGGCCTTAAACTGAAGTGAGCCATTTGTTTAGTTTAATAGCACTGGTCTGAAGCAGCCTTCCTTAGTAAAAGAACAAATAAGAGGCCTGTTTAAGAGCTCCATATGTCACGCCTGCTCGGGTGAATCAGGCATGTTTGAGCAGGGAAATCACTGAGCTGTGTTGCAATCCGCATACTGTACATACACTAACCGAGCAAATTATTAGCAAGGCCTGTATGCCTACTCATCCATGCAATGATCTAATCAGCCAATCACGTGGCAGCAGCGCAGTACATGCAGCAGTTCTGCAGAGTGAAACAGAGAGGTCAACAGAGAATGGCCAGACTGGTTGGAGCTCACAGAAAGGCTACAGTAGCTCAGATAACCACACTGTATGTCACAGCTTCTCAGAATGGACGACACTATGTCCAGCTTTGAAGAGGATGAGCTACAGCAGCAGAAGATCAGGTCAGGTTCCACTTCTGTCAGCCAAGAACAGAAAGCTGAGGCTGCAGTGGCTCAGCACAGGCTCGCCAACACTGGACAGCTGAAGACTGGAGAAATGTAGCCTGGTCTGATGACTCTAGAATCTGCCTGGGGAAAACAGATGGTTTGACACCAATAGCAGGAATCCATGGAACCGACCTGCCTTGTCTGCCCAGTCCAGGCTGGTGGAGATGGTCTAGGGCTGTAATCTAGTGTGGAGTGAAGGCCACAAGCTGACCATGTGCATCCCCTTATTGCCAGTTTACCTACTTCTGATGCACCGGGTCACAAAGCAGAGGTCATCTCAAACTGGTTTCATGGACATGACAATGAGCTTGGTGTTCTTCAGTGGCGTGTCCAGTCACCGGACCTTTGGGAACACTTTTGGGATTTGGAGATTCAAAAATTGAGACTGAGGACAAAGGGAGGCTCCACCCATCACTGAGCTGTGAAGCTGTGGAGCAGTAGACCTGTGTTCTCTGGAATGATGATCCATCCTAGAGATGAAAAGGTGGGGTGGTGATCGTCAAAAACCTCCTGACCTCACTAATGCTCTTGTCGCTAAATACAATCAAATTCTCACAGCAATGCTTCTCCAAAATTGCCTAGACCGCAAGTTACTCCAGCTGAATAGCCTTGTGAGACTTCGGCTTCTGTTTGCCTAGAAATGTTCAGAAGCACTGGCCATGTGTCTGACCATTAATGCGAGTGACCCTTTCAGAGAAAGACAAGGAGCAATAAGCAGATTGATTCAGTGCAGGACTCATGATTAGCATGTGAAAACATATTGCGGCCTGACTGTAAATATAGAGCGGCTGTGCACGCTTGATTGAAGTGATGTTCTTGTTCCATTCAGAAGGACAACCGAAGGCATCTGGGGAGCTTCCTGAGGGCCATTGTGCTTTATATTAGCCTCCCTCTCCTGCATTATCATGCTGCAACGAGAGCTTCAGTGAATGCTTCATCACGCCATGTCTAAATATCGAGGAGGCATGGGGCTCTGTAAGGTCAGCAGGAACTCACATGGGAGAAAAAGTCCAGAACTGTTGCCTAATGATGTGGCTCAATATATTATTCAAATATAGCCATTTTATTGTATTCCAAACCGTCTGAACTGAGAATTTTACAAAGCAACCAGTAAAATTCTAAACTTTAACCTAAACCTAACCTACTACACCTAAACCTAATTCTAACCTCAACCTAAACCTAAACGTAACCTACTACAGCTAAACCTAATTCTAACTTCAACCTAAACCTAAACCTAACCTACTACACCTAAACCTAATTCTAACCTCAACCTAAACCTAAACGTAACCTACTACACCTAAACCTAATTCTAACCTCAACCTAAACCTAAAATACAGCTAAACCTAATTCTAACTTTAACCTAAATTACACCTAAACCTAATTCTAACTTCAACCTAAACGTAACCTACTACAGCTAAACCTAATTCTAACCTCAACCTAAACCTAACCTACTACACCTAAAATGAACCCACTGCTCCTAAACATAATTCTAACCATAATCTAAACTACACCTAAGCCTAACCTAGACCTAAACCAAACCTACACCTAAACCTAAACTTAAACTAATTTTCTACACTTAAACCTAATTCTAACCTCAACCTAAATGTAAACTAATCTACACCTCAACCTAAACCTAACCTACTACACCTAAATTTAACCTGCTACACCTAAACCTAATTCTAACCTCAACCTAAATGTAAACTAATCTACACCTCAACCTAAACCTAACCTACTACACCTAAATGTAACCTGCTACACCTAAACCTTATTCTAACCTCAACCTAAACCTAAACTTAACCTACTACAGCTAAACCTAATTCTAACCTCAACCTAAACTTAACCTACTACACCTAAACCTAATTCTAACCTAAACCTAAATGTAACCTAATCTACACCTCAACCTAAACCTAACCTACTACACCTACATTTAACCTGCTACACCTAAACCTAATTCTAACCTCAACCTAAACCTAAACTTAACCTACTACAGCTAAACCTAATTCTAACCTCAACCTAAACTTAACCTACTACACCTAAACATAATTCTAACCATAACTTAACCTAAACCTAAACCTAAACTTAAACTAACCTACTACACCTAAATTTAACCTGCTACACCTAAACCTAATTCTAACCTCAACCTAAATGTAAACTAATCTACACCTCAACCTAAACCTAACCTACTACACCTAAATGTAACCTGCTACACCTAAACCTTATTCTAACCTCAACCTAAACCTAAACTTAACCTACTACAGCTAAACCTAATTCTAACCTCAACCTAAACTTAACCTACTACACCTAAACCTAATTCTAACCTAAACCTAAATGTAACCTAATCTACACCTCAACCTAAACCTAACCTACTACACCTACATTTAACCTGCTACACCTAAACCTAATTCTAACCTCAACCTAAACCTAAACTTAACCTACTACAGCTAAACCTAATTCTAACCTCAACCTAAACTTAACCTACTACACCTAAACATAATTCTAACCATAACTTAACCTAAACCAAACCTAAACTTAAACTAACCTACTACACCTAAACCTAAACTAACCTACTAGACCTAAACCTAATTCTCTAATATAAATATAACCTAAATTTAACCTACTACACCTAAACCTAATTCTAACCTTAAACTAAACTTAACCTACTACACTTAAACCTAAACCCTAATTTAACGTAACCTAAACTTTACCTAATCCTTACCCTAACCTGTGTAATTTTATTACCTGAACCTAAACTTAAACATAACCCTAACCCTGATTCTTAGTCTTACCCTCACCCAAACAATAACTATAGTAACATGTGAAGTTCTTACAGTTTCTGCAGGAGTTTCTGTCCATTAGTTCCTCGTTTAGAAGCTCCATAACGAACGACTTCAGCTACTGTACATTTCACCCATTGCTGACACAGATGTGCAAATGCACACACACACAGCTAGTCTAGTCCCTGTAGAGAAGTACTACCAATAGAATAGGACTATCTGGAGCAGATAAACATGAACCTATGGGCATCATGCTGCCTAATGCCAAGTGTGGGCTAGAGGGGTGTATAAAGCCCCCCAGCATTGGTGTTTAGATGTCTTCTCCACTCCAGCTCAGCTTATTAATATCCATTTTAAAATATGGTCATGAGCACCGCTCCACCTGGAATAACACTGGAGCTGGTTCATATAAGGCTGATCCAAGCTCAATACAGCAGAACTGAAACTCAGACTCTAAATCCCTTCTGCAAAAACACACCGCTCTCTATTTTGGGTTTTTGGGTTTGCTGACTGTGGAGCCATAATGGTGCTGGGTATGGCTTCAGCACAGCTTCTACACAGCAGTAGTCCAGTCTGTAGGTCTAGTAGGCCGGACACATTCATCATCCAGAAATTACAAAAATAAAATGCACAATGATGAAAGTAAAGGTTTACATTAAATGTGTGTTCAGTTTACATTTGGACACTAGAGTTTACAGAAAAGACATGTAACCATATGTGTGGTTTACAGTAACACGTGGTGTGGATGGTCCATTGGGCAGTCAGGGCTCACCTGACATTTGACTAAATGTTTATCTTAGGGTAAGTTTAGGATTAGGAATTAGGATTGGTTAAGGTTAAGGTTAGGGTTAGGGTTTAGGGTTGACTGAAGGTTAAGGTTAGGGTTTAGGGTTGATTGGAGGTTAAGGTTAGGGTTTAGGGTCGATTGAAGGTTAAGGTTAGGGTTTAGGGTTGATTGAAGGTTAAGGTTAGGGTTTAGGGTTGATTGAAGGTTAAGGTTAGGGTTAGGGTTTAGGGTTGATTGAAGGTTAATGTTAGGGTTAGGGTTTAGGGTTGATTGAAGGTTAAGGTTAGGGTTTAGGGTTGATTGAAGGTTAATGTTAAGGTTAGGGTTTAGGGTTGATTGAAGGTTAAGGTTAGGGTTTAGGGTTGATTGAAGGTTAATGTTAGGGTTTAGGGTTGATTGAAGGTTAAGGTTAGGGTTAGGGTTTAGGGTTGATTGAAGGTTACGGTTAGGGTTAGGGTTTAGGGTTGATTGAAGGTTAAGGTTAGGGTTTAGGGTTGATTGAAGGTTAATGTTAGGGTTTAGGGTTGATTGAAGGTTAAGGTTAGGGTTAGGGTTTAGGGTTGATTGAAGGTTAATGTTAGGGTTAGGGTTTAGGGTTGATTGAAGGTTAAGGTTAGGGTTTAGGGTTGATTGAAGGTTACGGTTAGGGTTAGGGTTTAGGGTTGATTGAAGGTTAAGGTTAGGGTTTAGGGTTGATTGAAGGTTAAGGTTAGGGTTTATTGAAGGTTAAGGTTAGGGTTTAGGGTTTAGGGTTTATTGAAGGTTAAGGTTAGGGTTAGGGTTTAGGGTTGATTGAAGGTTAATATTAGGGTTTAGGGTTGAGTGAAGGTTAGGGTTAGGGTTTAGGGTTGATTGAAGGTTAATGTTAGGGTTTAGGGTTGAGTGAAGGTTAGGGTTAGGGTTTAGGGTTGATTGAAGGTTAATGTTAGGGTTTAGGGTTGAGTGAAGGTTAGGGTTAGGGTTTAGGGTTGATTGAAGGTTAAGGTTAGGGATAGGATTTAGGGTTTATTACACAGCTTCTACACAGCAGTAGTTAGGGTTAGGGTTTAGGGTTGATTGAAGGTTAAGGTTAGGGATAAGATTTAGGGTTGATTGGAGGTTAAGGTTAGGGTTTAGGGTTTATTGAAGGTTAAGGTTAGGATTTAGAGTTGATTGAGGGGTAAGGTTAGGGTTAGGATTTAGGGTTGATTGAAGGTTAAGGTTAGGGTTTAGGGTTAATTGAAGGTTAAGGTTAGGGATAGGATTTAGAGTTGATTGAAGGTTAAGGTTAGGGTTTAGGGTTGATTGAAGGTTAAGGTTAGGGTTTAGGGTTGATTGAAGGTTAAGGTTAGGGTTTAGGGTTGGTTGAAGGTTAAGGTTAGGGATAAGATTTAGGGTTTATTGGGGGTTAAGGTTAGGGATAAGATTTAGGGTTTTTTGGAGGTTAAGGTTAGGGTTAGGATTTAGGGTTGATTTAAAGGTAAGGTTAGGGTTTTATATAGGGTTAGGATTATTACTACTTTACATACAAAGAGCAGTTTATCAAAGTTAAAATACATTCGTTAACATAACTAGAGAGCGAGTGATATCTACCCACTCACAGAGAGCACTTGTGCCAATTGTGCTCTCTCAGACTCCGGCTGCCGATGGCAAAGCGTCATGGCTCGGGATTCAAATTTGCGAGCCCGGGCCATAGTGGCAGCGCATTGGACCACTGAGCCACTCAACAATTTTAGCCCAACAGTTAGGTAAAATCTGTCAGATCTCTGTGATATTTAGGTAGATAAGGCCAAATGAGCTCGCCCATTGGTTGGGACTTCACTGGTAGAACTGAAGGCCTAATAGATTAGCCACCAAAAAATCAGAGACTGAATTTGATCAAGTGTTTTTGTCTAAAAAAAAAGCCTTTCAGACTTAACATCAGATGAAAATTGTAAGAAAAACAGAACTGAACCTGTCACAACTGAATCTCAATGCAATTAATTATGTAAGTAACTATGTAATTAAATATATAATTGCATGCAATTACTATGTGGTTCCATATTATACATGAACAGTATAGAAAAAATGGGTCTAAGGATGTCTAGTTTTTAGTTCTGGGAGTAATGAGTCACTGTGATGGTCCCCATTCATAAGTGTGTGTGTGTGTGTGTGTGTGTATTAATGTAAGAGTGTTTTATAAAGTGGAAAGCCGTAAGGGATTCAACCAATTAGTTCATTTCCAGGTTATTTCCGAGTATATTATATCATTTGCTGCGCAATTGGGATGTTATAAAAGCGGGTAGTCCCAACGCTCCTCAGACTACCGAGCCGCAGCTAATAAATTAGGGGTCATCCGGATGTCACTTTTGCATAAGGGTAAAGGCTTGCGTAATCAGTAAGTAGGTTAGCCATGAGAGGTCCCAGGAGACGAGCTTTCATTACCAAGAACAAGAAGAAGTGTGCCACTCTTTAGTGTCCACAGCCTGAGAGACCGTCCTCATCAAGCAGATGCTCTTTGGCCTCCAGCAGGGTTCATTTTTCAGGCCTTTAGGCAGGTGGTTGGAATAAGTGGTCTTCTGCTGCCATATTAATGGTGTTTGAACACCATGTGAAAACACCGGCTGCTCTTTACCTCTAGAGCACATTTCATGATGAATGGACCAACAGAAATCAGGAGAACATGGTGTTGTTGATACTGTAGAGCAGCCTCTTACCTCCAGACTGGGCTGGTTATGGGAATACGGGTCGTTGCAGGAACTAGGCCTCATGGCCGAGGCTTTTCCTATGCTAGTGGCTGCAGAAGTGGAGCTTAATCTTGGCACAAGGCGAAGCGAAGGCTGGGGGGGAGCGAACAGGCATCCATGCTAGGCTAAAAGCTAACACTAGCCAACGCTAGGTTTATCATCTCTTCTCTCGATTGTCTGCTTGTTTTGTATACGAGCCTCCGTTGGAGCAAAATCAGCATGTTTCATTGTGAGGTGCAATAACAGGGTGATAAGTGCTTCACCACATGGACAAAAGTTTTGGGACACCTGCTAATTCATTGTTTCTTCTGAAATTAAGGGTATTAAAAAATAATTTACGTTACATTTACGGCATTTAGCAGACGCTCTTCTCCAGAGCAACTTACAAGGTTACTCGTATTACAGAGGTGGGCCAATGTAGTGTTAGGAGACTTGCCCAAGGACTCTTATTGGTGTAGCGTAGCATAGCCACCCAGACCAGGAATTGTACCCCAGTCTCCCACATGGTGTGGTAGCTCACTGGCAGGTAGTGGTGTTATCTGTTGCGCCACACCAACCACCAGCAGGAATTTATTCAGCTTTTGTTGGAGTAACCGTCTCTACTGTCCAGGGAAGAAGGCTTTCTACTAGATTTTGGTGCATTGCATTGCAGGTAGCCCCAGAGCATCACAGAGTGGGCAAGGTGTATGCCTCATTCTTCCTCCTCCAGACATACCGCTGATCCATAGGCCTGAAAAGGGTCTAGTTGAGTTCAATCACTCCATAGAACAGAATCCTAGAGCTTCTGGGGCTTATTTGTGTGGTTTTGAGCAGACTGGAGACGACTATTCTTGTGCTTTTGGGTCATTAGAGGTGTTCAGACGTGGAGGCCTTCAGCGTTAAGTATGGACCTTACTGTGCAAACTATAACCTCCATGCCAGCTGCCACTAAATCTTGCAGCAGGCCACTCGTGGGTTTTTGACCACCTGTTTCCTCAGGAATCTGGTGGCAGCCAGGCTTCCTCTACCTTTCTGCCATGCATGAATTTGTGAACTCTGCTTGCAGCTGGATCTCTAGGAACATTCAGAGCTTTGAGCTCTTGTTTGGTTTATTGCAAACAGCTAAAAAATTCTGATTGCAATTGTACACTGTTAAAAGTATAGGATCCATGAGGACCTTTTGGCGGTTCTTCAGTTTGAAACTATGGAGGAACATGTTATGGTGCTTTGAGGAACCTTCAAAGAAAGAGCACCTTAAGAGATTCCTCCACAGTTTCAAGCTGAAGAATCATAAAAACGTGCCTCAGGGGTCTTATACTTGTAGAAGTGTAGATCATGTAGGTTCTTCAAAGGTTCTGCAAAGATCTTTAAATCCCATCCAGTTTGGTGGTATGACTGTTCCTAGATATGTGACGTACTAGTGTGTGACTTCAGTCCATGTTCTGCAGTGGTTCATCTTCTGTCTGTAAGGCGTGACCTTTTGACTTTCAGACATGGGTCCCATTGATCCCAGCAGCATCCCGTTTTTCTGATTGAACGCCTGCTTGTCCATTCATTCTCATTCACCATGACCTCTGCTTCCTCCAGGGGCTTCATCAACTCCAGCTTGGGCCGCCCAGCGGGTGGCGCGGTCATTATGAGCAAGCTAGCCACCAGACACGTCACAACTAAAATTAGACGCCCATTCGTCTGGCTGCTTCCCACCAAACGTTTGTCATCAGTATGACGGCAGCAGGGGGACGAGGGGGAAAAGGCTTCTTTTGTGGCGCTTTATTGGCCAGAGACAATCTCTCCTTTCATTCTTGCCTCGGTTGCCGTTGCTGCAACCCACGGTCATTAGTTAATCGATGTGGGCCGGAAACCCACTTTGTAAGTGTGTGTGTGTGTGGTGGCTGAAACACTGTCTGCAAAAACATCCTAAATATTTACCTTAGGTCTACACCCTGAAGGGCTACATGTACCTACCATAAAGTGTGTACTTAGGGCCACTGCATTAAGCCTATGGACTATATGGACAAAAGTATTGGGACACCTGCTCATGTTGGAGTCTCTACTGTCCAGGAAACCTGAAGGGCTACATGTATCTACTATAAAGTGTGTACTTAGGGCCACTGCATTAAGCCTATGGACTATATGGACAAAAGTATTGGGACACCTGCTCATGTTGGAGTCTCTACTGTCCAGGAAACCTGAAGGGCTACATGTACCTACTATAAAGTGCGTACTTAAGGGCACTGCATTAAGCCTATGGACTATATGGACAAAAGTATTGGGACACCTGCTCATGTTGGAGTCTCTACTGTCCAGGAAACCTGAAGGGCTACATGTATCTACTATAAAGTGTGTACTTAAGGGCACTGCATTAAGCCTATGGACTATATGGACAAAAGTATTGGGACACCTGCTCATGTTGGAGTCTCTACTGTCCAGGAAACCTGAAGGGCTACATGTACCTACTATAAAGTGCGTACTTAAGGGCACTGCATTAAGCCTATGGACTATATGGACAAAAGTATTGGGACACCTGCTCATGTTGGAGTCTCTACTGTCCAGGAAACCTGAAGGGCTACATGTACCTACTATAAAGTGTGTACTTAAGGGCACTGCATTAAGCCTATGGACTATATGGACAAAAGTATTGGGACACCTGCTCATGTTGGAGTCTCTGCTGTCCAGGAAACCTGAAAGGCTACATGCATCTACTATAAAGTGCGTACTTAAGGGCACTGCATTAAGCCTATGGACTATATGGACAAAAGTATTGGGACACCTGCTTATGTTTGAGTCTCTACTGTCCAGGGAAGAAGGCTTTCTGCTTGATTTTTGGATGGAGCAGCATTCATCATTCCAGAGAACACAGTTCTTCCACTGCTCCACAGCTCAACGCCAGGGGGCTTTAAACCACACTAGCCCACACCTGGCAATATTAGGTAGCATGGTGCCAATATTTGCATGTTTATCTATCCCAGAGAGTCCTATTCTAATGGCAGTACTTTTCTACAGGGACTCAATAAGCTTTGTGTGTGTGTAATGGGTACATTAGAAGGGGTGTCCACAAATATTTGGACATATATTGTATTTTGCCCAGTGGTGCCAAAGCATTTGCATGCTGTGGATTCCATGTATCATGTAAATCACATAAAGGCCCCTCAGAACGCATTCTAATGGATAACGAGAGGTTAAAAAATGGTCATGTTGAAATGAATAATAGCTGTTTTTGATACATAAACCCAAACAGATACCACGAGTGGACCACAAAATGATGTGGGCTCTTCTGCTACTCGTCTTAGTCACCAGCAAAGACACTAAGTAGCGAAACTTACAGTAAGTTAAACCTAAGGTGCAATTTTCAGTTTGCCCTTAAAGTTTTTCATCACGTTTTCCACTTAAGTGCTTCTCTGAAGGGACCTTATGCAGCA
Source organism: Salminus brasiliensis (assembly GCF_030463535.1). Taxonomy (NCBI): domain Eukaryota; kingdom Metazoa; phylum Chordata; class Actinopteri; order Characiformes; family Bryconidae; genus Salminus; species Salminus brasiliensis. The sequence continues at coordinate 6,106,281 of NC_132878.1, read as the reverse complement.
AATTAAGGTCAGTTCACTTGTAGAAGTAGTGACAGAGGCCAGGCTGGTGGGTGTGGAGCTGACCCCACTTTTGAGGCCATTTCACAGCGAGTGGCGGGGAAGTCAGTTAGTGTTTAATGAGATAGCAAACGTCTGAACTGATGACAATTCAAACAGCAATGAAATTATTGACTGTGTGACTATTGACCTGTATTGACGGTGAGTCTATTGCCAGGTACACTCTTAAAACCAGGGTTCTTCATGGGTTCCTTTGCAAATCATTGGTCTGTATGGAACTATCACATGTTAAAGAACCATTTGGATGCTTAAGTGGTTCTTCACTTTGGTGGAAAACATCTAAATATGTAAATGTAAACGATCCCACCACTGTTACAAGACAGAGAAGCCTTTTTTGCCTAGAGTGTACAGTATCTACAGATCTACAGTATCTACAAATAGCCGCTTTGTAAGTGTAGCCATCCCAAGTTTGTTATTTTTTCATATTTAAAGGTCAAACCAGAGCTGTTGTAACTCCTTGTGTCAACGTGTACGAGTGAGGTCATCGTTTTATCTCAGCTTGTTTCAATGTCTTGTATAAAAGTTATTAAAACAGCAAGAGAAAGGTCATGCACAACTGAGGTAGAGCCAAACTGCCCTGAGGAGAAAGGTCTTCCTGCCAAAGCATCTACGTCAATGATTCTCATGTGGCTTTAATAGTAATAATAACAATAATAAGAACGCTTTTTTATACTTTGTATGCAGATCCTTACTGTACAGACAGATTGGACTGTGTCACAACAGTTAAGATACTATTTAAAACGTTTAGTGGGGGACAAAAATAAGTAAATAAATGGTTTCCAGCAAAAACAAAATTCAATACAATTGTTTAAATATTTTAAAAATATCATTTTCGCTACAAATATACATTCTTTATGCAGGAATGTGTGAAGATAATGGATATAATGTTAAATAGAAGTATTGCATTTTCCTGTGTAAGAAAGAAAACTTATTCTCCATTCAAATAAAAACAGAAAAAGTTAACTATTAAAAACTATTAAAAAACAACGCTCCCGGGTCCAGGTTCAACACTTCTGAATGGTCTGTTTGCACTGCATGACTATTTATGACCTACATTAGTCCACACTTTCAGTAATAATTGCTTTAAATGTGCAGTTGCACAGTATTTTTTAAAGTTTTTTTCACAATTTAAAAATATGAATTACCTTTAATTCACAAAATATTGAACTAACATCTTGTAATAATCATCTATTTTCATAGAATGGACAAACCTTGACATGATTTTGATCTAATATCCTAAAATAATGATTAGCCATCTCAAAATTGAACTGGTATCTTAAAATAATGACTTATTTCATCATAATTCTGAGTTAGTATCTAGATATTATAACTAACCTTCTCAAAAACAATGCCTTATCTACTAATAATTCTAAATGAATATAATTTTAATATATCAGTATCTTAACAAAAATGACATTCTTCCATAAAAGTGTTTAAAAAAATAAATAAATATATAAAATAAATATCTTGAAATAATGTCTAACCTTTTCAATATTGATTCAATAATTTGAAAGAAATAATACAATGCCTCATATTTTTTTATTTTTTTTTAAATATTTTTAAATATTTGGCCATTGAAATAAAATAGTCACAAGCCATTATTTATATGGACCTACATATAAGAGTGAGCACTAAAATAAAAAACAAAAATCAGATGAAAGTGAACATTTCTTCATTGCTGTATTTCAGAAAAAATATTGCATTAATTCTAAAACAAGTGTAAAAAGAAAATAAATAATTATAATTTATATATATATATATATTAATTACTACAGTAAAATTGTGATAATAACAATTATAGTAATAATTACAATAATAATAATAATAATAATAATAATGCTTAATACATAAATAAATAAACATACTTCCTGAGCTTTATCCAGTGCTCTGGATGGAACCTCACTCTAAAAATTGGCAGCCCTGATATTTGTTGATCAAATCCGGAAATCTAATCACAAACTCTGGCATTATGAAAGCATAACATCAGCGCTGCTCTTCATACAGTACGCTCCTTTTAGCCCTTGGCCCAGTTGTGTAATTAGCTTCACTGTTGTTTGTTTTTTAGCACAGATGCTCAAACTCTGAGAGCTCAGAGGGCATGTGTAATATTCTGAGCCGAAACTGCAAAGCAGGAGGAAATGAGCTCTAAACAAGCAGCTGGAAAAAGATCAGAGGGGACGAGTGTGTGTTTCTCATCTGATGATCACCGAAGTCAGTTAGCCATAGCCTTTATTTAGCCCGCCGTGGCTTCTTGTACGCCTTGGCGGGAGTTTATTTTTGCCCCATCGTCTTGCCTCGTGGTGCTGATCCTCTCCTCAGATTGTGACTCATTGCTCTGATCTGCTTCAGTCTGAAAACCCCTCATGATAAGCTCGAAAGGGCGCTGAGCTCCGTCCCCTGAGAGAAGTCCTTCAGAAGGACCGTGAATACAGCGCTTCCTCTCAGAACTGGGCTTGTTTATCTCCTCATTCATGTTTTGTGGTGTGTGGGCACCGGCTTGTCATCCAGCTTTCATTCATAAAGAACGTCTTTGTGATTAAAGCTTGGAGATGGAGTTGTGGAAGGACCTACGGGGCGAATGTTGCTAACAAGTAATGGAGGCTCATACTCCACCAATTAGCACTATCATTATATCATTATACTATTCCATAAATATACCACATCGGGGGCAGTGGTGGTTCAGCGGTTAGAGCGCCGGGATATCGATAACAGGGTTGTGGGTTTGATACCCGGCTCTGCAAGCTGCCACTGTTGGGCCCTTGAGCAAGGCCCTTTACCCTCTCTGCTCCCCGGGCGCTGGAGTTGGCTGCCCACCGCTCTGGGTGTGTGTGTGTACTCACTGCCCCTAACACATGTGTGTGTGTGAGTGTGTGTTCACTACCAGATGGGTTAAATGCGGAGGACACATTTCGCTGTACACTGTACAGTGACAAATACGTGCACCTTTAAACATACAGTATAGCCCTCACCTAAAGAACCTCACCTAAAGCATAGTGGTTCTACAACGATCCACCACAACATTAGCACATTTACATTTAAGGCATTTAGCAGACGCTAAAGAGCGACTTACAAAAGTGCTTTGCTATTTACCCAAGAAAAACCTCAGCTAGTTTAAATAGACTAAAAATTCAAAGATCCTCTAATCTTAGACTCTACTAAACACAAGTCAGTAAGGAGACCATAATACTCTTCTCTTAACCTGAGTACTCTCAGAAGAGGAGGGTCTTCAGTCTGGGCTGGACTCTGCTGTTCGGACACCCAGGGGAAGTTCGTTCCACCACTTCGGTGCAGGACAGAAAAAAGTCTGGACGCTCGTCTTCTGTGGATTTTAAAGGATGGCGGGTCGAGCCGAGCCGTACTTGAAGCTGGAAGGGCTCTTGGTGCGGATCAGCTTTTGACCATTAAGATCAAGTACGGAGGGGCTGGCTGGTCCAGTCTTAGCTTTGTAGGCCAGAGTCAGGGTTTTGAATCTGATGACCTGGGCAGCAGCTAAAGGAAGCCAGTGAAGAGAGAACACAGCAGTGGAGATACATGGCTGAGGATTTAGGAGCGTTGAAGAGAGTTGCAGTTGTCAAGTCTCGGTGACCGGTGGCATCTACAGTGGCTACATCTGTCAAGGGGTGGGATCTACATATTAGGCAGCAGGTGAACAGTCAGAAGGTTGATAGAGGTATTTAAAGCAGGAGAAATCTGAGAATCTGAGACACTTGAACCAAACTGTGATGGCTAGACGACTGGACGGGGTCAGAACATATATATATATATAGTAAACTATGGATTACCGTGCTAATCTTCCCTTTATATTCCTCTGCTAGACTCTTCCAGAATGCCACAGCTGCCAGTAGAAAACCCGCTTTGACGCCCGCCCGCCAGCCCGGTACAGTGTGAGCCCATAAGCACTTGGCATATGCTGATGATGCTGAGGCTTTTTTCAGGATTTGACAGCAGATGAACGGGATGAGTTAGCACTTGCGTAACAGTGAGGTATTAACCTCATAGAGAGATAGGGATCATTTAAGCTTGGTGGAATGAATGGCCAATCAGGCATTGCGCAAAAAGCAGGGAATTCCACCCGCCACTGCCCACTTCACTACAAATTCGAGCTAATCGTGTTTTCTGGTCATTTCTGGAGCGTTTTTGCTTTCGGATCAGGGCTGGTTGCAGGACAGGCGTATCAGAGCTGAGCACTCGGTTAGCTCGGTTAGCCATCATCAAGCTTCTGGCAGATTTCTGGCAGAAATATGACCAGACTTGGTTGCTTAACTGTTGGTACAGTGTTTATGAAGTTGAAGGCTTTACTCCTCTAAACTTGCCTCTTGTCATTCTGGACAAACAACACTGACCTTAAAACGGTCCTTCAGAAGGTGTTTTCTTTGCCCATGTGGACCCCTCTAATCTTAGAGGTCAGTCTGGAGACCCTAATACTCTACACACTCTACACTCTAAGTATTCTCAGAAGAGGAGGATCTTCAGTCTGGGTTTGAAGACAGCGAGCGTTGGACTCTGCTGTTCGGACACCCAGGGGAAGTTCGTTCCACCACTTCGGTGCAGGACAAAAAAAGTCTGGACACTCGTCTTCTATGGATCTTAAAGGATGGCGGGTCGAGCCGAGCCGTACTTGAAGCTGGAAGGGCTCTTGGTACTGATCAGGCTTTTGATCATTGCCATCAAGTACAGAGGGGCTGGCTGGTCCAGTCTTGGCTTTGTAGTCCAGAGTCAGGGTGAATCTGATGACCTGGGCAGCAGCTACAGGAAGCCAGTGAATAGAGTGAAACATGGCTGAACTTGGTGCTGATTTTGGAGTAGGGGCTCCTTTCTTGGACAATAGCCTCCCAGTCCTCTTAGTCCATGGTGAGATAAAACCCACCTGACCATAGACAGTGACATAGACTGGTGCCCTTGTGGTTCTTGGACTCTTCTAACAAACCGGTCTCCTTTCAGACCTTGGCAAAAGTCTTAGTGTCTACAACTGTGAGTATTAGAGGAAGAGGCTTACATAGGAATTGCACCATCCTCCTACTTATTTGTTAGCCAGGGTGAGAGAGTGCTGTTTACTTCTTTAGCTCTTTTTGTTGGGATGTTTCAGGGATGTTTATGCTGAGTTATTAAGTCATTTATCCCAGACAACAAGTGCTGCCACTTGTTGAAACAGTGATCTATTTGGCTTGTACTCAGCACTTGTACTTGTTGCCGTTTTTGGTCTGGAAGTGGAAAGGAGGGAAAGGGGGTCTATCCTTATGTCTTAGTCTGGTTTTCTGGGCTGTATTATAATTGGGGGCGTGTCCTCTGGCTTTTTTTGGGGCTGTTGGCTGGCAGTTTGTTAGTCATAGTTTTAGCAGGGGGGTTGAGTAGTAAGTAAAAGGGATAATATAATGGAATACAGAATTTTCCATATGGGCAATATCTGGAAAACCAAGCTCTTTTACACGTGTTGTTTTGTGACGTGTCAAAAGAACAGTACATTTGCATACATCTACCTGTTCACCCAACAGCATTTTAGCTCCGCCCACTCAAGTAAAAGTTATAAGTAGTGTTTAAGCCCAGACACTACAGGATTTTTACCACGATTTTATCCTTTTATCGGTGTTCAGAGCGCCATCTGGTGTCCACAAGGCCCAATTAACAGACATCATCATGCCTAGCCGGCAGCAGCAGCAGTTCGGACGTTCTCAGAAGGTAAATAAAGGAGTTGAGGTTCTGCAGTGTGGGGCTGTTTTACAGTGGAACCTGAAAACAGACCATAATATCTGACCCTTTATAAAACTCCCACTGAAACGCTCTGTTTTACCAGCGGGAGAACCGCACAACCGCTCGCTCGCCTTTCTCTGCTTATAAACCAGCACTGAAGAACCCATTCGAAACCGAGGAGGCTAACGCTAATGCTAATACACACACATGCTATAGAAACCCCAATCACACACAGACACAGCACATTCACCCACTTTAAACCAGTTATTACACACCAGTAGACCAACAACCACAGATACCAGTCCAGAGTGTGTACCACTACACACACTCACATTCACACACACACACACAGGAAGTGATCAGACTGCAGTGTTGTAAAGGAGCTGGGAGCTGATTGGTCAGGGAGGAGAGATCGGTCAGACTGGATTATAAGATATTAAACACTATAAAACAGTCATTTTAAGAAAAGTCTCGACTAAACTAAATCAGTCTGTCTAGAAAGTCTGATTATAGAATCTGATACTGAAAATAAAGGATTTTACTGAACCCGTTAATCAGCAGATCAGCTCATGGTCAGCTGGACTGGTGCTTTATGGGCAGGGGAACTTACCAAATTACTGTATTTCCTGCTCCTTTATGACGAGAGCTGGTGCCTCTTGTACCTTGTATCCATTCCAAGTACATTTCTGGCACTAAATTAGGCCTGTTCAGCACACGGATGGTGTGCTCCTAATGAACCCAGCTTCAGAATGTTCTCTAGTGCCACTGGGATGTACAATAATAGAGATGTCTGCTGAGATGCCTTACAGGTGTCCGTCTCTATTAAAAGCTCAATTACAATGGCTAACCGTGGGTCAGATGCTTCATTTGATTTGAATCAGCCCATTTGTTCCAGCTAATATAGCTAACAGATGAACCGCTGGGTTGGCTGAGTCACATCCAGAAGGATACTGAAGGATACTGTACAGAGAGGTGAGTACATACACACACATACTAGACAAGGACTGTCCAAAACATTGGGCTACAGAGTCTACAGAGACAGAACAAAAGACATGTGGCAACAATAACAAGAGGGCCGGTGCTAGATAAACGGATAAACTAAATGGACAAAAGTATTGGGACACCTGCTCATTCACTGTTTTTTTCTGAGCTGATCCTGCTTTTGTCGGAGTAACTGTCTCTACGGTCCATGGAAGAAGACTTTCTACAACTAGATTTTGGAGGAGCACGGCTGTGAGGATTTGATTGATTGTTGCATTCAGCATTCAGCAACAAGAGTGTTAGTGAGGTCAGGATTTTGGATGATGACCACCACCCCACCTCATTATCCCAAACTCCACAACTTATCTCATCCCATCATTCCAGAGAACACAGTTCTTCCACTGCTCCACAGCTCAATGCTGGGGGATGGACTTTATAGCCTTCTAGACCACGTCTGGCATTAGGCAGCATGGAGCCAATAGGTTCATAATGTTGATCTGCTCCAGAGAGTCCTATTCTACTGGCGCTAGACAAGAAGGGGTGTCCACAAACATCAGGACAGTTAGAACACATGGACAAGCACATGGTCAGGCAATGTAAACGAGTGGATAAAAACTGGAGACACGAGGTCAATCAAAAAAACACTGGAATCAGTAGAGCATGATACACTACATGTCCAAATGTTTGTGGACACCCCTTCTAATGAATGCATTTGGCTCCTTTCAGTTGCACCCATTGCTGACACAGATGTGCAAATGCATGCATAGACACACATTGCATGTCTAGTCCCTGTAGAGAAGTACTGCCAGTAGAATAGGACTCTCGGGAGCAGATAAGCATTGACCTATTGGCACCATGCTGCCTAATGAGGGGTATTAAGGCCTCCAGCATTGAGCTGTTAAGCAGTGGAAGAACTGTGTTCTCTGGAATGATGGGTGGTGCTCCGTCCAGTACTTTTGGGATGAGTTGGGGAGTTGGGGATGAGGTAGGGTGGTGATCATCCAACATCCATCAATTTTGTAATATTCAGAAGATCTGCGTGTTATTTACAGGCCTGCTAATTGAGCTAATTTGGCTATTGTGTGAAGGAGGTAATGGCCCAGGCCAGAAGATTTATTTATGTGAGGGGTTCTTGCATACTGAATGCCCATTCAGGCTTGAAATGACTGCTGCAGTTAGTGTAATTATATAGCTCATCTTTTGGAAGTGCTACTGCTCTTTTATTACAGGGCTTCTTTCTTCTCCTTCTTCAGTCTTGGCTCTTATCTGACGTGGTTCACATGTACACGATCATGGTCTACGTACGTGTGACGTCCGAACAGCAAGGCAGCGACATCCAGAAATAACACCCACCCTGTAAAAATGAAACTATTTGGTGAGATTTATTTATCACTGCTGTCCCGCAAAAAACTTTTATCTCCAAAATGTCAATTTTTCAGGACAAAGTATAAACCTTCTTAACTTTTAATCAAAAGATTGGGACAAAAGTATTGGGACACTTGTTCTTTCATTGTTTCTTACAAAATCAAGGGTATTAAAAAGAGTTGATCCTAAATATTGTTGGAGTGACTATCTCTACTCCAGGGAAGAAGGCTTTCTACTAGATTTTGGAGAAGCATTGCTGTGAGGATTGGATTGCACTGAGAAACAAGAGCGTTAGTGAAGTCATGTCAAGATGTTGGATGATCACTGCCCCACCTCATCATCCCCAACTCCCACAACTCATCCCAAAAGTACTGGACGGATCACCATCCATCATTCCAGAGAACACAGCACTTCCACTGCTCCACAGCTCAATGCTGGGGGGCTTTATACCCCCCTCTAGCCCATGCCTGGCATTAGGCAGCATGCCAATAGGTTCATGATTATCTGCTCCAGGGAGTCCTATTCTATTGGCAGTACTTATTCTCTACAGGGACTAGACAAGCTGTGTGTGAGTATTTGAACATTAAAGCAACTTAAAGTAACTGTGAATGTGTTCATTAGAAAGGGTGTCCACAAACATTTGGACATGTAGTGGACACACTCAGAGCGCTGACACCGATGAGTGTTTGCATCCACAGTGTAAAGGAGGTGGTGCTTTGGCTAGCGGGTGTGGTTGTGTATGTGTGTGAATGCACGTATTGAAGCCAGAGAGCTGGTTTTAGCAGGTTCTTTTCCCCAGACGTTCTCTACGTGGGGATGGCCCACTGCATCTGTCCCACTCCCTGTGCGGATTAGCAGCTCTTTCAGCACAGTCGCTAACGGCACGTACTCCCAGCTCTGACCCTCAGCCACGTGGATTCCTGCAGATAAAGCCATAGCTCCTCTCCCAGAGGCGCATTACATGCTCTAATGCTAATGCTGCTGCATATCATTAGCTTCTACAGAAGTGTCTTTCTCTGAACCTGCTACAGAGAGTTCTTTGAGTGATACCATAGAGGAACCAGCTTTGGTTCCATAAAGAACCTATATTCATGTTCTTTATGGAACCAAAACTGGTTCTCCAATGACATCGCCACTCTTTCAGACTTTAAGAGTGTAGAACCGCCTTAGACATCACTAAATATACTGTTACACAATATGTCCAAATGTTTGTGGACGCCCCTTCTAATAAATTCTAAAGCATTCAGCTACTTAGGTTGCACCCATTGCTGACACAAATGTGCAAATGCACACACAGTCCTTGTAGAGAAGTATTGCCAATAGAATAGGACTCTCTGGAGCAGATACAAATGCACCAAGAACCTATTGGCACCATGCTGCCTAATGCCAGGCGTGGGCATATAGAGGGGTATAAAGCCCCCCCAGCATTGAGCTGTGGAGCAGTGGAAGAACTGTGTTCTCTGGAATGATGGTTGGTGCTGCATCCAATACTTTTGGGATGAGTTGGGGATGATGAGGTGGGATGGTGATCACTAATGCTGCTCATGTCAATGAATGCAGTCAAATCCTTGCAGCAATGCCCCTTCAAAATCTAGTAGAAAGCCTTTCCAGTAGAGACAATTACTCCAACAAAAGTAGGCTAAGCTCTTTTTAATAGCCTTGATTTCAGAAAAAAAAAACTTTAAATGAGCAGTTGTCCCAATACTTTTGCCCATATCTGAACATATCTGCATCCTTCTCCTCAGCAGGCAGGTCACTGATGAACCTGGGCTGCGGCTGCCGGGATCCGCATGCTGCAGCCGAATGAGTCATCCGGGCCGCTCTGTATTCTGCACATGTGACAGCAGCCCCCCTCAGAAGGGGAGCAAGGGTGCAGGAAAGCAGTGAACGCTCCTTCGGTGCTAAGAATAGCTCCTAGGGACGGTGAAATCATTTGACATTCACTATCGCATCCAGCAGGTTGTGTAATGTGAAGTAAGGATGATAAGATGGGAACAAAAATGCTTCGGAAAATGCAAATAGACACACTTGGGATGATGCTTCCTGCTGACACACAAATCTAGCCTTTGCTAAGTGCATTCTTATTATTATGGCAGCAGTAAAAAGCATGTTTTTTTAATGTGCCGGTGCTCACTGTGTCTATAAGCTCCCCCGGACAAAAAATGAGTCACCTTGCATGATTAAGGTGGTTGCAACTTCAGGCTTCTGCAGATGGTGCTGCACAAGGATGATCGGCCTATAAATACCTGCGGGGTGTGTGATGGGACTCAGACTTTGAGAAGAGTACGCTGGTACACTGCAGTGAGTGCCTTGTTGGATGTGTGGAAAATGGGTCGTAAAGCAGATACAGTTAATTATTGGCTAAAAGGTGTGACTGCTTTTGGGCGTGGCCAAAGATTATAATGTGAAGGAAGGAGCTAAATCTACAGGTGTATGGAAGCATACGGTCATATGGGTCTACCAGCAGTGGCAGAAATCCCAGCCAACAGGAAATTCTCATTATTCTTGAGCAGAAGTGAGTAAAGGCCTCTTGCGTGCTGCTCTACTCCAGATGTTGATGGTCTGCAGTTCTCTGTGGAGTGTTCTTGCATATACTGTTACACAATATGTCCAAATGTTTGTGGACGCCCCTTCTAATGAATTCTAAAGCATTCAGCTACTTAGGTTGCACCCATTGCTGACACAGATGTGCAAATGCACACACAGTCCTTGTAGAGAAGTATTGCCAATAGAATAGGACTCTCTGGAGCAGATAAAAATGCACCATGAACCTATTGGCACCATGCTGCCTAATGCCAGGTGTGGGCATATAGAGGGGTATAAAGCCCCCCGAGCATTGAGCTGTGGAGCGGTGGAAGAACTGTGTTCTCTGGAATGATGGTTGGTGCTGCATCCAATACTTTTGGGATGAGTTGGGGAGTTGGGGATGATGAGGTGGGGTGGTGATCACTAATGCTGCTCATGTCGCTGAATGCAATCAAATCCTTGCAGCAATGCCCCTTCAAAATCTAGTCGAAAACCTTTCCAGTAGAGACAATTACTCCAACAAAAGTAGGCTAAGCTCTTTTTAATAGCCTTGATTTCAGAAAAAAAAAACTTTAAATGAGCAGTTCTCTGTGGAGTGTTCTTGCAGAGGTTGGTGGTGAAGAACCTGCGCTAACTTCTTGCCTGGAGGTGAAGCAGTTTCGTTTACAAGCCATGAAACATGCTGGAGGTCCCTCAGTCCATCAGTTTCGTCTTTTGGTCACAATTCTAAGGCGAGTTTGCCACTGCTGATAGACCCGTATGACCGTATGCTTCCTCTGCAAATTTTAATGACTAATGTTTGTCTGGGGATTCAGTGAACAGTCAGTACTTGAAGGTGAGTGATGAAGGTGTTAAAAGCAGGAAAAGTGAGCAAGCATAAGTATCTGAGACACTTTGACAATAAGCTAATTGATGTGATGGCTAGATGACTGGGTCAGAACATCTCCAAAACATCAGGCATTGTGGGGTCTTGTGGGGTGTTCCAAAAGTGCTTCAAGGAGGGACAACCGGTGAACCAGCGACAGAGTCATGGGTGCCTTGGGAGTGAGGCTAGCCCTGCTAATGAAGTTAATGCTGGCTATATGTTGTGGAGTCCATGCCTTAACGGGTCAGAGCTGTTTGGGGTACCTACCATTTGAATGTTGTTGTAGTTCTTCATCTGGTTTGGATGAAGGATGAAGCATTTGGTGCATATGGTTATTTTAAAGATCCTTTTGGAATGGTTCTGTGTAACAACAGTATTGTGAATTGTTAAAGAACCCCATTTTTGGTACTACATAGAACCCTTCAAGCATCTACAGCATATCTATATCTTATAAACAGCATCTTGAGTGTAAAAATGACATGGACTCCACAAGACCTTCATAAGACCTGCACAAGAAGGTGCCCTGTGGTATCTGACACCAAGACGTTGCATAGATCCTTGAAGTTGGGAACTGAGGCCTCCATAGGTCCCAACAATGAGCCTTAGGTGTCCATTATTCGGTTGGTTGTTGGTTTACCTTTTGTCATTTCTTGGAGTACTTTTGGTAGGTACTGACTGACCACTGCACACCGGAAACACCTCACAAGACCTGCCTGTTGTTATGGACCCTCCAGTTATCTAGAACATCCCAGTTTGGTTCACACCAATATCACTTTCAAGAACTGACTGTTCACTTCCTTCCTTATATGTAGATCCCATCCCACCCGTTAACAGATGAAGCTACTGTAGATCACAGTTTTCCACTTTACCTGTCAGTGGTACTAATGTTATGGCTGAGTCTTAGTTTGCATGCAGTAGTAAAGATTTTAGGCCATATAACTGGGCAGTAACGGTGCTACGCTACTCGAAATGTGCAGCACAGTATGAACGTCCTGTCTAGAAAGCTTTGGCTGAGTTCTCAACACCTCAGTTACAGCCAGTCGAAACTGATGCTAATGCTAATGAAGTCATGCATATTAATGACAACACAAAAGGTTTGGACCTCTATCTGTGCATAATAATGAACCCCCTCTATTTATAAGCGCAGCACAAACAGCAATGTGTAAGGTGAGGCCGGTCAGTCCACGTGTGATTCATCTGGGAAAGACGTTGGCTGAAATTACCATGAATTAAACCTCCGCTGTTTACCATCCTAGGAGTCCTTCAGCACAAGCGGCCTTGCAGCTGTTCCCTCGCGGCTGCAGAAGGTTAAAGATAATAATCTCCATTTACAGTCATTTCTATCCCAAACTGCATCAGGAGCACTCAAGCTTATGAGGTTAATTCTCAAAAATCCAGCCCCAAATCAAGCTGGGAAATCCTGTATGTCAACAGCTTAGCGTCCAGTCACGTTCGGTTCATAATCCCACCCCAAAACACGGCCTCCCAGCTGCACTTTATGGCTTGATTTAGATTGGGATTTTACCTTTTTTTTCTGTCCTGCCACCCAATAGGGAAGCTAGTTATAATGCCTCCTCGTTTTGTGTGTGTATATGTGTGTGTGTGTGTTTTACCCACAGATGGATTTGTTATCTTTCAAGGGTATTTAAGCTCTAAATATAGACCCAGAACACGTTTGGGAAAAGGATGAGGATTTGTGAGCATTCCATGACTGGAAGGGTGATTTCCATCAGGGTAGCCTACTGTACTGCTGCTGCTGTGTCATTAGAGGTAGTCATTTCTCGGAGCACTTTTGGTAGGTACTGACTGACACCAAGGTAGTAGGTGTTTCTAATAAAGTGGCCAGTGAGTGAAAGTACAAGGTAGGTGTTTCTAATAAAGTGGCCAGTGAGTGAAAGTACAAGGTAGGTGTTTCTAATAAAGTGGCCAGTGAGTGAAAGTACAAGGTAGGTGTTTCTAATAAAGTGGCCAGTAAGTGGAAGCACAAGGTGGTAAGTGTTTCTAATAAAGTGGCCAGTGAGTGGAAGCACAAGGTAGTAGGCGTTTCTAATAAAGTGGCCAGTGAGTGGAAGCACAAGGTGGTAAGTGTTTCTAATAAAGTGGCCAGTGAGTGGAAGCACAAGGTAGTAGGTGTTTCTAATAAAGTGGCCAGTGAGTGGAAGCACAAGGTGGTAAGTGTTTCTAATAAAGTGGCAAGTGAGTGAAAGCACAAAGTGGTAAGTGTTTCTAATAAAGTGGCCAGTGAGTGGAAGCACAAGGTAGTAGGTGTTTCTAATAAAGTGGCCAGTGAGTGGAAGCACAATGTAGTAGGTGTTTCTAATAAAGTGGCCAGTGAGTGGAAGCACAAGGTAGTAGGTGTTTCTAATAAAGTGGCCAGTGAATGGAAGCACAAGGTAGTAGGTGTTTCTAATAAAGTGGCCAGTTAGTGGAAGCACAAGATAGTAGGTGTTTCTAATAAAGTGGCCAATGAGTGGAAGCACAAGGTGGTAGGTGTTTCTAATAAAGTGGCCAGTAAGTGGAAGCACAAGATAGTAGGTGTTTCTAATAAAGTGGCCAGTTAGTGGAAGCACAAGGTAGTAGGTGTTTCTAATAAAGTGGCCAGTAAATGGAAGCACAAGGTAGTAGGTGTTTCTAATAAAGTGGCCAGTAAATGGAAGCACAAGGTAGTAGGTGTTTCTAATAAAGTGGCAAGTGAGTGGAAACACAAGGTGGTAGGTGTTTCTAATAAAGCGGCAAGTGAGTGGAAACACAAGGTGGTAGGTGTTTCTAATAAAGTGGCCAGTTAGTGAAAACACTAGGTAGTTGGTGTTCCTCCTTCAAAAGAACATCCAGCAGAACCATAACAGACCGATTCCAAATCTTCAAACCTGTAACAGGTTAGTCTTGGCTTATTTTATTTACGCCCCCAAAATTGACATCAAGACCACCCACAAAAAACGTTCAAGGCCAAACGCAACAGCAACTTCAGGGGAATATGGAGGCAAGGCTGGAACAGAGAAGGGGGGATAGCTGCTAATGCTAGGCTGGCTGGAGCAATCACTGTTGAGGGTCTCTCCACCGGAGGACTGTACTGCTGCACACATGAGCCCCTCGAGGGGCTGAAAACACTGAAAGCTAGCCCAACTGAATGGCTGCAATCTCTTTAGTTAGCTAACTGCACACCATGCTGACTGGACACCTAGAGGACCCAGAGAGGACAGCGACTATCTGCTTTGCATGGCTTCTTGTTACAGTTCTAAGCTATGCTAAGCTACGCTATGTGTCAGTGGCCTGTCCAAGTGACGTACACCAGCAGAGCTTATGGTTGTATTTTCCAGAAGTTCTCCATGAAAGGAAATTCAGTCAATTTAATTCTGGGGTAAAATAACGGGGTGGTAAATAGGCTTGTTAAATCACATCTGGGCATTTTTCACCCCAACCAACATCACACACTTACTATTTACACATGATTTTTGGCACCTATAGAGGTTTAGGAAAGTGACCAGTCCAGTTATTTATTGGAAGCTAATAGCCTCCTAGCACTGAAGCTAACCCACACCTGCTTCATGCTTACTAAACCATTTCAGGCCATTTGTGTTGCTCAGCTGAACCAAAACCAAGCTGTCCTCAAACTTTTGATGGACATGTGCATTACATAACAGTGTAGTAACTCCCTTCAGTCTTCATAGAGTGGATCTATTGATTTGCTTCAGAACCTGACATCACACCTAGCCCAAATAGCAACCTCTCAAGCCAGACTCACAAGGGCCTCCTCTGTCTGAACATGTAGCATGGCTGCTAATACGGTCCTCAGCATGGTGCACCGTCTCTCTGCACTCAGACTGACGCAATAGCGATGTCACATTGCCCTTTACCCCCTCACCATGACACTGACCTGCCCTTAGCCCACTAAAACCGATACCACACTCCGAACGTGTGGAGAGTGGAGGCTCTGTCTGCGGCCTTGTCTTCACGTCTCTGTCTCTATCTCTTTCTCTCTCATTTCCTCACCTTGTCCGTTCCTCCACTCCGAACAATGGCTCACCAGTGGAGGCTAAAAATAGCCGCTCTGGTTTGAGCATCCCGCAGCTGGGCTGCATTTAGCTGGAAGTAGGGCGGCTTGATATCCTCGAAAGATAAATGCAGGCTTGCTCCACTGGACAAGTTAGCTGTTTCACGCTGGGCCTGGGGCAGCCTGAGCAGGCCGCTTTGTCACGTTTGCTTTAATCTCAGTCTCAGATGCTCTGCCCACAGAGCTGCCTTCTGTTGTCTGATGTTGAGGAGTAATGGTGCATCCGGACGGTCCTTGTTCATGATGTACCAAGTCCAATTCCGGTGTAAATATAGACGCTGATCAGCCGTACCGTTAAAACCACCTGCCTGACATTGAGCAGTTCCCCACCAAAACAGCTCTGACCTGTCAAGGCATGGTCTCCACAAGGCCTCCGAAAGTGTCCTGTGGTGTCTGCCATCAAGACAGCAGCAGATCCTTTGATCCTTTCAGTCCTGTAAGTTGTGAGGTGGGTACATGGCCCTGTTGTCACCGGTTGGCCATCCCTGGAGCGCTTTTGATAGGTATTGACCACTGCACACTGGGAACACCGCACCAAAACCAGGTGAAATATCTCAAGAACCTTCAATGGATGTAAAAGTACTTTACCAATTTAAAGGTTTGTCACACTCACTCGTCTCCATGGAAACACGGTTCTTTATCGAATCAAAAGGGGTTCTTCTATGGCATCACTCAAAGATCTCAGGGTGGGAGTACAGAGGGGAATAGGCTAATAGACTAAACTGACCACTGCAATGCATTTCTATCCATCCTGCAACATTAATAAATGATTTGTTGCATAAATGTCATTTCATCAAAAATAAAAAGTCTGTCACATTCCCAGGTTTACCTCCTGGCTCTGTGGACTCAATAGACTACATTACCCATTAATCCCCTCAGACTCACACGACCTGCCCTCGACCAGCGAATCATGAACACTTATAGCGATGCTCGTTGCTATCTTACACCGTCTGTGTTGGTTAAACAGCATTGCTGCTTGTGGATATATCTACGCTGATGGGTGCGGTGCTCTCGAAATGAGGGGTGTTCAGGTAAATTTCTGGCGTATTGCTTAGTGGTATCTTGCCAACGGAAAACACAGGAGGAGCTCCACTGTCTGAAAACAGCTTAGACAGGCGTTCGTCAACAGTCAGACGTTCGTTGCTATCTTGGCAGTGAATTGTCAACACAGGCGCGTGCATCCCAACGCTCTACACCCCCATGCTTTACACCACTGAAATAGCAATCTGCCAAGGTCAGTCAGACCGCACCCGGCTCTTAAAGGTAGTGGTGAGTGACATGCTGATTGGTTTATTATTGCTGCCCCCCAAAAAAACAAAAAACAAAACACACCCATGATTCATTAAGAGACTTAATTACATGACTTTTGGGCGTTTCGAGCTGCACAAGGTGAACTTTTCCCAATGTTACCATAGCAAAGACACACCGACACGCCCCCTAAATCAAGTCAAATCAATCAAAAAAATAGTTCAAATTGGGCCGACTGTCTTCATTTACTCTAGTAAGGTTCTGTGTAGTATTAGGCTCACTCCTGATGGGTTCCTCTTCCTTTCCTGCCAGCGTTGCTACTGCCTTGCTCGTTTGGGGTTCAGCCGACTCTCTGTAAAGCTGCTTAGTGACATTATCTGCTGGTGAAAGAGTTATATGCATTACTTGAGACCTAAATCCTGAGGGTCTGAGGGGCTGGTGATACAACCTGGTCTCTGCTTGGTTCAGAAATGACAAACCGATGCTGTTTTCCAAGCATAAATGCTCCATGTTGGAGGAGGAGGAGGTGGTGCTGTTTCTTTTCACTGGCTTGGCCAGCAAATGTGAGCTGCTTCTAAACACTGCTGTGAGAAATTAGATACTTATGTCCGATATGAGGATGAGCAAAGAGCAAAGACTGAACACAGCTTATGAGAAGGAGATCTAAATGTGAGGCTATGGAAAGTTTTAAATTGCATAAACACATCATGTCAATCTGGAAATTCATCAAAACCAGATCCCAAACTCTGAGCTATCAGCTTCATCTCGAAAAGGAAAGGGTATCAATTAAAATAAACAGGGATGGTTTTGTTGAATGTTGTATAATGAAGGCATTAGAATTCATTTTTGGTACAAAAATGGACAAAAGTATTGGGACACCTGCTCATTCATTGTTTCTTCTGAAATCAAGGACATAAAAAAGAGTTTATCCTTACTCCAACTGTTTGTTGGAGTAACTATCTCTACTGTCCAGAGAAGAAGGCTTTCTACTGCATTTGGAAGAGCATTGCTGTGAGGATTTGACTGCATTCAGCAACAAGAGCATTGAGGTAACGATGGATAATGGTGGTGATAATAATAGTGGCAAATGGTTAGAGTCCATGCAAACTTCTACATAGTCAGTAGGCAGATAGCAGTTGCACGAGGGTGGGCAGCTGGTCTGACATGGTTAGCAAGGGAGACCGGCGGTCATTCTTCCATCGGACTCAGTCCAGATAAGTGGGCAGTCATTAACTAGGAGAAAGTAAAGAGATAAAGATTCATTTTAGAATTAGTTCTGATTGGATTTATGGAGTGCAGAGAATGTGCACAGTATCAGAGTGTGGCCAACAATTCCGACTGATCTCACTATAACAGCTTTATTAAAAGGAGAGAGCCAGAAGGTAGCACAGACATGGGAGCACCATGAAACACTGACATCCTCCTGCTCTATCGTCAGTGGAGCGGTGGGAGGAGCACCAGCATCTCAGTTTACCTTAAAGGTATTGGAAGGAGCGCTCCATCACTCAGGACAGTACAATTCCACTACTCCACAGACCAATGGTGGGGGGCTTTATAGCCCTCTGTATTGGCTATTTGTATATGGTGACCTTTTGCAGAGCTATTGAGAGACTATACATGCTGGTTGTGCAGTTGCACTATGTGAGAATTTGTATACTGTATATTGGAGAAACTGAATTGCTAGAAGTTCTGCAGGACTTGCTTGGCTATTAATTTCATGCCCTTCAACCAAGGACACTAATCTTCAGAAATGCAGCACTTTTTTAAAGGCCGTTCTCATGGTCCAACCAATCCATAAACACAGCCCCTGCCAAGATACAGTGTGGAGAGTTGACTGTGAGAGACGAGCATTGAGAGATGGAGAAGAGAAGAAGGTGAAGGAGAGATCAGATCAGAGATCAGATTGCATAACGTGATCAGATTTGGGAATGCATGCCAACATTGAGGGGAAAAAAATACATCCATTCTCAGAGAGCCAGCAAGGGCACTGAGTGTGCCATCCCATGATATAACATTTGTATGAATGCTGCAGAGTGCGGATGTGTGGCAGTTCCAAGTGAGCCGAGGTGAGAACAGGGCCGACGCTCATTACTTTTTAAACAGACTTGCCAGCCCCCTTCTGTGCCGAGTTCAACTGCGTTTCACATTGAATATCGTACAGTCATGTCCATAAGTATTTGGACAGTGACAGTCTTTGTTAATTTTGCTTATGTACACTGCTGTAATGAAGTAATTTATATTCAAATTGATTGTCAAAAGTAATTGGACGCCTCATAATTCTAAATCTAAGGAGCATATTTAATACTGGGATACCCGTCATTTACAGTCAATGACTGCCTGAAGTGTGGAGCTCATCACCAATACTGAGTTACCGCCCTTAGGATGTTTGTGGACACCCCTTCTAATGAATGCATTCATCGAACCTTAGGGAGCACCAATTGCTGAAACATATGTGCAAATGCACACACTCACACAGCTTGTCTAGGCCCTGTAGAGAAGTACTGCCAATAGAATAGGACTAAATACTGGATAAATACTGCTTGTAAAAGACTGTTGGATTGCAGGGTAATGGTGGGTCGGCCATCCTGTTGGTGTGTTTATTAAACTTAGACTTGCAACTGATGTTCGTTCACACAAAGGTCCAGCTGAATGAAGAGCAATAGGATGGATGTATGGCTGGAAGAACTGATAAATGAGGGATAATGGCTGTTTAACAAATCATGGTCTATGGAGTTCTCTGCTTGCCTCCAGAGAATTTCCAAGAGCCGGTCCTCAGTATGTGTGCATACTGATAAAATCAAGAGGAAAAAGAGTCCATCAGAACTCACACACAGCTTGTCTAGTCCCTGTACAGAAGTCCTGCCAGTAGAATAGGACTCTCTGGAGCAGATAAACATCATGAACCTATTGGCACCATGCTGCCTAAATCCAGGCATGGACTAGAGGGGTATAATAAAGCCCCCCAGCAGCATTGAGCTGTGGAGCAGTGGAAGAACTGTGTTCTCTGGAATGATGGATGGTGGTGCTCCATCCATTTTGGGATGAGTTGTGAGTTAGAGATGCAGCCTTCTTCTTCCCTGGACAGTTCTTTTTAATAGCCTTGATTTCAGAAGAAACAGTGAATATGAGCAGGAGCAGGTAGTGATGCATCCCGCTGCCCCGTTAGCAAAGTATTAGGAATGATAGGATCTGATGGAAGAGATGTCTGAAGATACATAACCCAATGATTTTGAGTTATTGAGAATCTAAATGCTTATACTCTTGATCCATGACCTGCATGACCTACTGGGTTTTAGCTCTGTTCCCTGTCCAGTTTCAGGTTTACACTGAACTGGTAATAGCAATGAATCCATCCTTCAACTTCCACTGGAAAACTGCTGGGAAAGAGTTTCCTATTCTGCCTGTGAGTGACCTCTGCTCTAGTAGGTGGAATAGTAGAAAACATACGTCAGTTCATTAACGAAATAAAGCCCACAAAAAGGACACATCACAGCTGAGTCTTCTTTCAGAACACACTGCAAACAGAACCCCATTCATTCATGTTCTACCCTTTCACCGCTCTGAACGTAAGACGCTCTATAATAAGCCCAACATGAGCGCAACTGAAAAGGAGCAGAGAGAAGCCTACCAAGCAATGTTATAATTAATCAAACCCCAAATTACTCATCACCTTTTCAATAAAGTTCATTACGCAACTTTGGAGGTGAATAACGACAACTGGGTCATCACTTCTGAATTTGTTCTTTTATTAAATTACCTTCATCCAAGGTAATAAAATGCTCTAGGCAGCTCCTTGTGCGCACCGCTGTCTGATATAACTACCTTGGCCGACGTCTCATGATTATTTCATAACGGCAGATGGTGTTATCGCACCCCCGCTCTGCTGACTGGAGGGAAAGCAGCCCAAAAGCCTCGAGACGGGAGCAAATGATCTTCGCACGGGCTAACCAAAAGGTGTTATACTGCCCGGCCAACGTTTTCCCACCTAATCCTTTTTTAAATGGAGGCTTTGTGGGAATACATGGATAGTCTCCCTCTCCCGCTTACCCCCGCTAACCCCGTGTTTCTATTTTAGGCCTCTGGTGAGAAACCACTGAAAACTAGCTGGCTCTGGGAGAGTGGAGAAGGCAGGAAGGAAAGGTATTGGTGTGAAGAGGTGACGCTAAACTACGTCAGACCAGAGAAAAACAGGGCAGGCAATTTCACAATAATTGGCTTTTCTGGTCAGGCCTTTCCTGGCCACCCCACATGCTCCTGCTGTTGCTAAAGCTGATTTACATGCTAGTGTTCAGGAAATACTTTGGTTAAACAGATCTAGGCTAATTTAGACGCTACAGCAGCAATTCAGATGGTAAAAGGTGCATCAGTCAATTTTCCCTCGCTTTTCTTACTGATTCAAAGTAGCCGTAGACGGGTCTACCAGTGGTGGTGGTAGGTCCAGAAAATTAGGAAGGGTGGCACATCCATCAACCCCTCGAGAAAGTCCCCATTCTCAGTTTTGTCCTCTAGAAGTGAATCACAACCAGCTGCATGTAGCTTAGCTCTGGACCAACAGCTTTTGCTCAATGTTCATACTTCCGGTGCTACCATCTCTGGCGACCACATAATAATAACCCATAAAAAACGTTCCTATTAAAATGTCCTTATTTTTTAGCTTTATTTTGATATTTTTAATTGCTTTCTCGTCATGCTTGGAGAACCACTTCCTGTATGTCTGTTGCCTTTATATTGTAAAACTAAGGCCCTATCACTGTGATCATGAGGATCGCTGGTTCGAATCCCGGTTGTGCTGCTAGCCATCGGCAGCCGAGGCCCGGAGAGAGCACAATTGGGAGGGTCGATGGCATCGCTGGTGTGCGTTGGAGCCGGGTATGCGGTGCTTCCCTCCAGGTGCGTTGGTTGCCCAGTGATGTTGACTGTGCACTGTATGTGGCTTGACTGTATGTTGGTTTGCCCTCACTAGTGTTGGGGGCATCATGAGCACTGGGGGGGGCAGCATTCAATAGTTGAGTGATGTGCTGTTTCGGCCGTAATTATATCACTTTGGCTGGGTGCCCTTGCTTTGGGTCATTATCCACTGGTACAGTCAGTGTTGCAGCCTTTGACACTTGGAGGGGCTTTCAGCACCACTGAATTCATGTATGTTGTACACTCATTTTTTGCACATGTATTTTCATATGTAATAAAAGAAACATTGCCCATCTGCTAAAGTATGAAAATACAGACCATATGTTAGCATATGGAATATACTGCCACTATAACATATGTGCGCCCTGTTGATTGACATTCTAACATTATACATCTGCTGATAGATATACAGCAACCTAGCAGAACTATTCCCTCCTGCTCTAGTCCTGCATAAGGGGGTATCATGTGAAACCCAATAACCGCCTGCTCGGCTGTGCTGCATTAGTTACTTATCCAGCTCAATAGACAGTTTAATCAGTGACTCTATAATCACAGGATTGGAGGCAGAGGCTTTTTAGTGGCCTCTGATTACCCCTCTAATGCTAGCCGTCTGTAAGGACATCTATAATTTGTGTGCTTTTAGCCAGGCCTCGCTGCAAAATGGGGATCCTTCCTGGGCATGAGATTGACCCCTGGAAATCAGCCAATCACCCATACCCATTTAGCCCAGCAGGTTATGGGGGAGCTATGCCTTCTCGGGCGGATCCCAGCCCAAAACAACATGGCGATGTTGTAGAAGTTGGAGAAAGTCGTCAGTATTAGGTCTGTTTATTGAAAGTTTGTGTTCATAGACACTGCAATCTTTTTTTTAATAACAGAATTTAAGCCAATGACATTAATTGTGATTACATGAATGACCGTGCTGGACGCATATGGAATTGGTGTTATAAATGCTAATTGGCTGATAGCTGGAAGTCATTTCGAATGGAAGACCATTGTAAAACATGCTTTTTGGCAGCATTTATACCATTTAGCCACTAGTGCTGACTTGATGCACTCACCCAGACAAACCTTGACCCCTGACTGATATGCAGACAGAAAGGCCGAATCCAAAAGCCAAAGATAAGCTGTATAAATTGACCTGTCCACACTCAGTCCACAAATTCTCTCTCACACAGCTACTGTCTGGAAGTTTGAGAGGGCATTAGAAATTCTCAAACACTTCCCTGCTGAATAAACAGCTTTGGGGTGTCCTAATTTTTTCACATAGCTGTATATGTCATTATTTTCTTTCTTTATTGTGTGTATGTGTGTCTAAACCAGCTCAATCACCTTCACCAAGCTAGTTGACCAATATGACCAGCTTGAGTGATGGAGCTATTGGACCACCATGATCAGCTTCTCCAAGCTAGTCAACCAGCATGTCCAGCTTGACTGATGGAGCTAGTGGATCACCATGATCAGCTTGACCAACTAGTCAACTGGTCATTGAGAATTTCCCCACTGTGAGACTAATAAATGGATTATCTTATTATCTTATCAACCGACACAACCAGCTTGAATTACCTTGCCAAACCAACACAATCAGCTTGACCAAGCTAGTTGACCAACATAACCAGCTTGACTAATGAAGCTAGTGAACCACCATGATCAGCTTCACCAAGCTAGCTGACCAATATGACCAGCTTGACTGATAAAGCTAGTGGACCACCATGATCAGCTTCACCAAGGTAGTCAACCAGCATGTCCAGCTTGCCAAATCAACATAGTCAGCTTGACCAGCTCGACTGATAAAGCTAGTGGACCACCATGATCAGCTTCACCAAGCTAGTTGACCAATATGACCAGCTTGAGTGATGAACCTAGTGGACCACCATGATCAGCTTGACCAACTAGTCAACCAACACAACCAGCTTGAATTACCTTGCCTAACCAACACAATCAGCTTGACCAAGCTAGTTGACCAATATGAACAGCTTGAGTGATGGAGCTAGTGGACCACCATGATCAGCTTCACCAAGCTAGTCAACCAGCATGTCCAGCTTGCCAAATCAACATAATCAGCTTGACCAAGCTAGTTTACAGCTTGAGGAGCCTGACTGAGCAAGCTAAACCAGTACCACCAGCTTGATCAAGCTATTTGACCAACATGTCCAATTTGACTGAGTTAACCAAATCAACACAGTCAGCTTCACCAAGCTACTCGATCAACATGACCAACTTTACTGAGCTAGTCGACCAGCATTGAGTATGTTGTCGCCTCATCTAGCTGGACATCCAGCTTTGCAAGCATCTTCTTCATCAAAGACCAACTTGGACTGTCTGAAACCAGTTACCAACATGACCAGTTTGACTGAACTAGCCAAACAAACACAAATCAAGCTAGCTGACTAACATGATTAGCTTTACTGATCAACTATACTGAGCTAGTCAACCAAAATGACCAGCATTGAGTATGTTTTCACCTCATCTAGCTGGATGTCCAGCTTCTCAAGCATCTTCTTC
This sequence comes from Salminus brasiliensis, assembly GCF_030463535.1. NCBI lineage: Eukaryota > Metazoa > Chordata > Actinopteri > Characiformes > Bryconidae > Salminus > Salminus brasiliensis. The sequence goes on along the minus strand of NC_132878.1, from coordinate 6,082,087 downwards.
ACCAAAGACCAACTTGGACGGTCTAAAGCCAAATCAACACAGTCAGCTTGACCAAGCTAATAAGTAGCTTGGTCAAGCTGACTGTGATGATATGGCTTTAGACCGTCCAAGTTGGTCTTCTTTTGGAAACCGGGTTCAGACAGTCTGGAGCTGGTCTTTGATGAAGAAGATGATTGACATCTTCTGGACATCCAGCTGGATGAGGCGAAAACATACTTAGTGCTGGTCGTTTTGGTCGTTTTGGTGGACTAGCTCAGTAAAGCTGGTCTTGCTGGTAACTGGTTTCAGACAGTCTAGAGCTGCTCTTTGATTAAGAAAATGCTTGTGAAGCTGGACATCCTGCATCCAGTCAACTAGCTCAGTTTTCTTGGTCACGTTAGCTTCTTTACCAAAGACCTGAACTTGAATGGTCTAAAACCCATGAAGAACATGGCTAGTTTGAGCTAGCCAAATCAACACAGTCAGCTTGACCAAGCTACAACTATAACTAGTCCACCAAAACGACCAGCACTGACTATGTTTTGGCCTCATCCAGCTGGATGTCCAGAAGATGTCAATCATCTTCTCCATCAAAGACCAGCTCCAGACTGTCTGAACCCGTTTTTTCCAACAGAAGCTGGTCTTAGCTGGATTTTACAGCAGGGATGGTAACCTTTGTCCCACTACCTTCGGCACATTGGTCAGCTGCTTGGTTTACTCTCACTCTACATTTCTGCAATATCAATAATGCGGTTTATTGATCTCTTCCCAGCATCTTCTGCCTCTCACTTGGACAAGCTTCCAAACACAGCCACCCTCTAGATGAGATTAAAAGAAGGAGACAGTGAGAGAAACATCCTCTATTGATCATTGCTGCTTTTCTACAGGGGTGCCTGGAGCAAGGTTGAATGGATTTGGCCCTTTGAGCTCTGAAAGACAACGTTAAGAGTTCATACCACATCATGTCCCTCCTTAGACGGGCAATGATTTCAAATGAAAGGGTGTGTATTTCCAATGCACGTCTATTTAAAGCACCGCACGGGATGATCATTAACTAACTCCTCTCGTTCTCATAGCCAGTTCCACGTGTGATAAATCTCCATCCACGTTTGTAGGGCGAAGGTCAGCCAGGGTGTTGGTAAAAAAAGAGGACAGCCAGTCTCAAGGACCCTCCCAAGGATGGCACATGGCACAGCTGCTGTCTGAACCTGAATGCCAATAAGGTAGGGTTCATTTCTGCATTACCTTTAAGGAGTATGCTGTGGTTTTAATAAATATTAATGTAGATCCATATAGTCAAGTCAAGTCAAATGTATTTGTATAGCTTTTCACAACTGTTGTCGTCACAAAGCAGCTTTACATAATTAGTAATTAATAAAAGACAGAGGCACAAAAAAGAAATAACGTAAGACATGAAGGATCCAAGACCCACAGTGAGCCCCAACGACGACAGTGGCAAGGAAAAACTCCCTCAGAGCTGGAGGAAGAAACCTTGGGAGGAACCAAGACAAGGGATGGTCGGACTGGTAGGTGGCAGCTGGTCTGACGCAGGTAGAGGGGACCTCAGCGGGCAATCTTCCAGCAGGTCGGGCTGGGTGGCCATTTGAGGGTGGCCAAGCACTAGCGTCCATCTGCTCCACCGTACTATATAGTATAATAAGACATTACTGCTCTTGATGTCACGGTTAATCGCAATACTCTGGCTGAGGAACCTACCCAGGAACCCCCACATAACATTAATATTTGCAAAATAAAGGCCTGAAGGTGTGTGTGTATGTGTGGAAGTGTGTGTGTGTGTGTGTGTGGAAGAGGTGTGCTGTATGAAATAAGGGCATGAATAACTGTAATGATGACTAAAACTGGGTTTAGAGCCTGTTGGCACTATTCCTGATGCCAGGCATGGACTAGAGGGTCTATGGAGCAGTGAAACCGTGTTCTCTGGAATGATGAGGTGGGGAGTTGGGGATGATGATGTGGGGTGCTGATCATCCATCCAACATCCGGACCTCGCTAACGCTCTTGTCGCTGAATGCAATCAATCAAATCCTCACAGCAATGCTCCTCCAAAATCTAGTAGAAAGCCTTCTTCTTCCCTGGACAGTAGAGTTTACAGTTACTCCAACAAAAGCAGGATCGACTCTTTTTTAATTCCCATGATTTTAAAAGAAACTACGAAAGAATGAGCAGGTGTCCCAATATTTTTATCAATTTAGTTTAGGTTGAAAATCACATAAAAAGGCTGTTTTTTTCCAGTTTAGTTTCCATACAAGGTCTGTCTGGACTGGTGAGTGAGAGGTACTTCTACATCCTATACTAAACTCTCTTATGTAAACAATACAGGGTCGATTTAGGTATACTTTCCATGATCTGGGCCCTCAAACTGAGTAATTATGGTCAGAAAATGGGCGTGAGGTAACTATAGAGTTGCACAGCTTTTGCTAAGTTTGGCTACAAAGCTGGGAATTGAAAGGGTTTTTTTTTCCACATATAACAATCTATATCAGACTGAGCTAAATATAGTGAATCAAGCTGGGGACAAAATTATAGAATTGCTTCCCTCTAATCCGGCTCTAGTTGCTGACCATCTGGTCAAAGTGCCTTCTGTAGATGTGCTTATTTATTGCCGAAGTGTGTAACTCACATTTTACAATGTACTACAATTTTAATGTACTACTGTAAAACGATTAAGCTCTGATGATTAAATATGCCTACAGTACATATTAATACTGCACCTTACCACAATGTAATCTGCACTCAAGCACTTCTTTATGTATGTCATTTTTTGAGTGTTTTCATGATTTGGACATACGCCAGATATCAGCCGTAACATTAAAACCTCTGCCAGACTAAGAGAATAACATTGATCGTGTGGTTCCAGTGGCACCTGCCAAGGCTGCAGATATAATAGGCAGCAAGTGAACACTTCGTTCTTGAAGGTCATGCTGGTGTTAAAGGCAGGAAATCTGGACAAGTGTACTGGACTCTGATGGCTAGACCAGTGTTTCTAAATCCTGGTCCTGGAGGCCCCCAGCTGATTCTCTGAATCAGCTCATTAACAAGCCCTTTCTGAGTTGCAGGAGGTGTGTTACATCAAGGGGTCCACTAAAATGTGCAGGGCAGGGTGCCTCCAGGACCAGGGGGGTGTTCTCAATAATTCGGACTGGTGTACTTGGTAGTCGTGAGGTTCGACTCCCGTGAACAGGAGAACGCTGTATGGTAATTTTGCATTCTGGGATATTTGGCTGTGCCAAGTCTACACAAGTCAGGTCCTGATGCATCCTTGATAACACAGGTACAGGTGCTTGGAAACATTGGGCTAGACCACTGGGCCAGAACATCTCCAGAACATCAGGCAGGTCTTGTAGGGTGCTCCCCATATGCAGTGGTCAGTACCTACGAAAAACAGTACGAGGAAGACAACCATTGAACTAATGACAGGGTAATGGGTGTCTAAGGTCCGATGATGCTAATGGAGGCCCTATCTAACAACTTACGGTACTTAAAGGATCTTGTACCAGATCATCTTGGTGCCAGATACCACAGGACACCTTCAGAAGTGTTGTGGAGTCAATGTCTGCTTAGACAAGTCAATTTATTGGATCCTATCACGCTATATTATCACTGCTGTCCTGTTCTGCAGCCTCACACTGATTTTTATTATGATCCGATGTCGACCTGAGGAGGATGGGTTTCCCTTTTGAGTCTTGGTTCCTCTCGAGATTTCTTCTTCTCGACCCAAGGGAGTTTTTCCTTGCCACTAGCTTGCTCGAAAGTGGCTCGGACCCGTATCTCTGTAAAGCTGTATAATATATATATATATATAATTGAATTAATTTGAATTGAATTGATTGTCGTGATGGGTCAGAGCTGTTTTGTCAGCATGAGGAGGACCTACACAATATTATAGGCAGATGGTTTTAATGTTATGGCTATACTATACTGTTTATAGCCCTCTCCTTATTTCTGTACATCAGAGTCAATGTGTAAATAGCTGCTGAGAGATGTTTCCAATAAGGCCACGGAGTGCACAGACTTCACTGCAGTCTAAAGCTCAAGGTTCCTTAAATTGTTCCTGGCTCGGACCAACTGTGTGTATTATAGGCTCTTTAAACAGCCTTTAAACTGGTTCTTCACCTTCACACATCGTTTTTAATTAAGTGTCCGTCTATCAAACCATCCATTGAGAAGCTCTCCAAAAAGAGCACTTTTATTCAAATGAGGGCTTTGGTTGAATGCAGGCGATCTTCTAGCCTACAGATGAACCTTAAAAGGGAGTATGATGCTGTATAGTAGCAGAGGAGGCCAGACTGCAGCTGGCTGAGGGCCAGACTTCAGGACTAATGTCCACTCTGACTGCTTTCATCTCACTCCTGTTTGCTTTCCATCATCGCTGAGTTCTTTGAAAGCAGGCTGGAACTCATCCACATGATATGAAACCATTGTCAGCATCACTAATGTTAACTCTTTTTGCAAGACCTCTTCCATAAATCAGAGCATGTGCTGTGGCGTGCTGACGGTGAACGATTCCAGTACTGTCAGGAGACCGGACTGGACTTTCAGGTCCAGACTTTCAGGTATGAAAACACCCTAAACGAGCCTTTCCTCAATATCCCCCTGAGAATGATCTTGAGAATGATGAAATTTGTTCGTAAATTAAAAAAGCTCTTACGAAAAGTCTACGTCATGATGTCCCACTGTCCCCAAATACTTCTTAATTCAGTCATTTGAAAGTGCCATCCCACAGAAGCACCACCAAAGAGGATATATAGGTGATGTAAAGTTGCTAGAAAGCAACCCTTGGTTCGTTAGAGCAACAGCAAGGACATTCATGGCACATGGCAAGAATCCCTTGTAGCACCTCTTTAACCCTCTGGGGTCTATGAATCTTTATTTGAGTCTGCCCTTTCCATTGCATCTCATCTTGAGATTGTGTGTGTAACACTTCTTCTAACTTTGGCCCTGTCTAACTGGAGGATACATGGGTCCATAATCTGTCTCTTTTCTGTAATTGGTGAGTTCACGGACGGAAGTGGAATACGACAAAGATGAAACTCCTGCAGGCGTATAGGATGTATAGAAGTATGTGGGCAGTGACGGTTACAACCTGTGAAACAGACTTCTTCATTTGCATATATAAACAGAGTATGAATGAGCCTAACCATAACCCTAACACTAACCCCTATCCACAACCCTAACCATAACCTAACCTAACCTACCTTATCTCTAACTTTAACCCTTACCCAAAGTCCTAACCCTAACCTACACTAACCTAACCTAACCCTAACCTAGACTAACCTAACCCTAACCCAGACTAACCTAACCTAACCCTAACAGTAACCCCTATCCACAACCCTAACCTAACCTAACCTAACCCTAACAGTAACCCCTATCCACAACCCTAACCTAACCTAACCCTAACAGTAACCCCTATCCACAACCCTAACCTAACCTAACCTAACTTTAACCCTTACCCAAAGTCCTAACCCTAACCTACACTAACCTAACCTACCTTATCTCTAACTTTAACCCTTACCCAAAGTCCTAACCCTAACCTACACTAACCTAACCTAACCCTAACCTAGACTAACCTAACCTTACCCTAACAGTAACCCCTACCCACAACCCTAACCTAACCTAACCTAACCTAACCCTAACCATACTGGTAGGACTCTACCAGTAACCCTAACTGTAGCCCTAGTTCTAATCCTATTCCTAACCTACCCTAACTCTAATGCTAACCCTAGCTCTAACTAACTATATTTACATTAACCTAACACTAACACTAACCTTAACCCCTAATCCTGACCTTAACAATAACCTATCCCTAACTCTAAACCCAACCCTAACCTTTACATTAACCTAACACTAACTCTAACCTTAACCCCTAACCCTAACCTAACCCCAACCTTAACAATAACCTAACCCTAACTCTAAACCCAACCCTAACCTTAACATTAACCCAACACTAACCTTAGCCCCAAAACCTAACCTAACCCTAACCTTAACATTACCTAACACTAACTCTAACCTTGACCCCTAACCCTAACCTAACCCTAACCTTAACATTAACCTAATACTAACACTAACCTTAACCCCTAACCTAACCCTAACTCTAAACCCAACCATAACCTTAACATTAACCCAACACTAACCTTAACCCCTAACCTAATCCTAACCTTAACAATAACCTAACACTAACACTAACCTTTACCCCTAACCTAATCCTAACCTTAACATTAACCTAATACTAACACTAACCTTAACACTTAACCTTAACCTAATCCTAACCTTAACATTAACCTAACCCTAACCTTAACCCCTAACCTAACCCTAACTTTAACATTAACCTAACACTAACTGTAACCTTAACCCCTAACCCTAACCTTAACATTAACCTAAACCTAACCTTAACATTAACCTAACCCAAATCCAAATCCTAACCTAAACTCCTAACCCTAACTCTGACCCTAACCTAACTGTAACCTAATGCTAATCCTAACCCCACCCTAAATCTAACCTATAACCCAACCCTAACCTAAACCTAATGCTAATGCTAATCCTAACTCTAACCCAAACCCAAACCCTAACCCTAACCCTAACCTAACACTGTTAAGTATCATCTGCTAGTTTGTTACTAATCTGTAAACAAGCATTTCTGTAAAATTATCAACTGTCCAAAGAAGTTGGGACTTTTACTCTGAACAAAATTCATCTGGGAGACCTTCAGGACCATGACTGGTTGAGCTGACCCGGGAACGCCCAACCCCACCCCCCCACCCCCCCAACACACACACACACACACACACACTAACTCACCATCTCACTTATCCCAGTAACCCTGTATATTAGCATTCACTTAAATTACAAACATGGACGTTGGGTAATCTGCCAGGCTCGACATCCCACAGCAACCCCTCTCTCTCTCTCTCTCTCTCTCTCTCTCTCTCTCTCTCTCTCTTTCTCTCTCTCTCTCTCTCTTTCTCTCTCTCTCTTTCTCTCTCTCTCTCTCTCTCTCTCTCTCTCTCTCTCTCTTTCTCTCTCTCTCTCTGGAGAGTCTGACTGACATGCAGGGAATGCGCCCTGTTCCCTCTTATGTGATTCCACGTCAGGCAGTTACATAAGGCGCCAGTTGAAGTGTATTGCAAATGCTTTATCTGTGTTTTTGCTTTTTTGAAGCATTCCTAATGCTCCGAACGGCCGGCCTCTTCAGGCGGTACAATAGTGGTCTTGGAGGTAGCAAGGGGACTGAAAGGGCCCAGGCTTTTATAAGGGCAAAAGTGCTTTTTGGACCCTGTTAAATGAGGGCAAATAAGATGTCCTGTCCTGTAAGCAAACAACGCAGCAGATTTAAATGGTGTGACCAACTGCCGTTAAACCCTGCGCAAACTGACGGCGGCTAATTTGAGTTGTTTTTCCCCCTCTTCGGCCTCTAACACGCTCCACTCAGGGAGCTAAAAGCAGCCCCGCGCGCCTTAAATCAACAGTGATATAATGTAGTCACAGGTTTCGGGTCGTTGGGCACAGCGTCTGAAAGATGGCTGTTTTCCCCGGGAGACAAAGATTAACCCAGTGCATCGGCGAGGCGCTCGGCTGAGCACTCATGCACTTAACTCAAACCCAAGGCCCTCGTTTCAGCCCTCCTTTCAAAAACAAATGGCCTCGCTCAGAGTTTCGCTGACGTTTCTGTAACCGAATTACAGAGGTTGGTAGAGCAGCCTAAAGCCATACTCCAATAAACGCACCGTTACATCAGCGAAGTAATGACTCGAGCAGAAGCAGAAGGAGCTTCATTCTGGATCTAGACTAAAACACGGGTCTAGAACCTTTACTGTTATATGGAAAAAATTACAGTGTAAACAAGAGCTTAATCACATACAGCCTTAAACATGGGGGTTCTTCAAGGGTTCTCTAGTGAAAGCAATGGTTCTATGTAGAACCATGACCCTATGAAGCCAAAGACTCATGTGAATGCATGGTTCAGTGGATCTTCTCTGTGAACGAGAAGCGAGAAGTGTATATAGTTCTTCAAAATTTTAGTACTTAAAAGAACTCTTTTTGCTAAAGTGTGAAGATCCCATTTACAAAGATGTACTAAAATGTGATCTTGCAACAACAGTGGAACCTTTGTTGGTGCTAGACAAAAGCATTTTAAAGGACTTTTTAAAGAATTATAGACACTTCTCGCTTCTCGTTCACAGAGAAGAACCACTGAACCATGCATTCACATGATTCTTTGGGCTCATAGGGTCATGGTTCTACACCCATAAAGGTTCTCCTATGCACCTAACTCCAATTCAAAGCTCTGGTGTCAGCCCCCCTCTTTTAAAAGCAAGTGGTCTAAAGCCATACTCCAGTGTAAGAACTGTCGGCGATGAGGATGTTGGCGAAACAACCACTCTGGATCCTCAACCATTCTGGAAAAAAGCTTTTGGCTTGGAACCTTTACTGTTATCTGGAGGTTTACACTGTAAACAAAAGGTCAATAACACTTACAGCCTTAAAAGATTGGTTCTGTAGGGTTCTGTAATAAAACCAAGGGTCCTATGCAGCACCATGCCAACTCAAAGAACCATTCACTCTTGGTTCAATGGTTCTTCACCATGAGGGAGAAATTCTTGTATGTGAGAACCTTTTAAGAACCTTTGATCCTGTACATAAAATAACCCTTTTATTCTTAAGACTGTATCTAATTTACAAAGATGTTCTTCTGCACCCCTAACTTCACCCAAAACCCTTTTCTCAGCCCCCCTTTCAAATAAAATTACCTCTGGAGGGGATAGGTGGAGCAACCTATCAGAATATTGAATACTGAGTAGGTCCCCGTTGTGCCACCACAACAGATCTGACCATTCCAGGCATGACCATTCAACTCCATAAGACCTCTAAAGGTGTCCCATGGTATCTGGCACCAAGATGTTAGCAGCAGATCCTGTTGTGTGGTGGGACCTCCATGGATTGCATCAATGATATTGCATTAGGTGTCCTTTCTTGGAGCATTTACACCCCACAAGACCTTAAAAGCCTGACCCAGTCGTCAAACATCAGTTTGGTTCTTGTCAAAGTGTCTGAGACTCTCATGCTTCCCCATTTTCCCTTCAAGAACTGACAGTTCGCCTGCTGCCTAATATGTAGACCCCATCTCTTGACAGATGAAGCCCCTGTAGTTAAAGATAATCAATGTTTTTCACGTCACCTCTCAGTGGTACTAATGTTTTGGCTGATTGGTGTATATGCAGTATAAATCATGGCTGTCACAAATTGATCTCTAAAATGTCAACATTACAGGTGAAGCGTAAAAAAACGTACTGTTCAGTAGAAGTCATTTTGGAGAATTTCTATTGGTCCGTTTGCTCAGTAAACCCTTCCAAATGAACCAGTTCTATTGTCCTGTCTTTTTTTTTTTAAGTACGACCTTAAATGTATTTTGTATTTTATTCTTATTAAATTAATTTTTAAGGTTATGTCCTCAAAAGCCAGTGGCCCACAGCTTCGATACATTCAATGTTTCAGAGCACGAGACCTGAGATGCCGTTGGATTACGGGCAGTTAGGAATATGGGAACACTGTAAAATCCAGTCATGTGCAGTCAGGCTAAATAAAGAGTGGGATTACCTTCCTTTTTGCCATTTTTGTCATCCAGATGGTCAACCAGAGCAGGATTAGTGGAAAACAATGCTATTAATTTGCCTCCAGCTTGATTTGCTATTTTTAGCTGGTCTGACTTGTGATTGGTTGTGTTTGAAGGAGGAAAAATGTCATTTTCCAGCTTCCCATCCAAACTTAGCAGAAGCAGAGTAACATTAAAGTTCCATTCTGTCTGTTTTCTCTCATCAGATGGAGACGTGATGGGGTTTCTGGCCATAATTGCTCATCTGAGGCAATTCTACCCCTGGTTTCTTATTAGAATGGTGTGCAGTCATTTTTTAATTACTGGAAAATGAAGTTCCAGTGTTACACTATGGTGTATTCAGTCACTCCATCTTGCTCAGTACACCAAAAACAAAGACCTCATTCCCCGCAGACACACTCAGCATGGCCATTCTTCTGCAAATGCTATTACAGGAGTATTTTTAGGTTCTGCTATCATGCGTTGGCCCCCAGATGCAAATTTCCTCCACAAAGACAATGCAGCTGGGGATAGATGATACCACCAGTGATGTAGGCAAACATTCCACACCACATACACAGCTATGACCGGTATGTGTCATCTTGGTATTGCCTGTCCAGCAGCTGGTTTTATCCTAGAGGCCAAGCAGCTGTGGAGGTTTATGGTCCACATTGTGTAGAGATGGGAACTCAAGTCAGCGACTCAAGACTTAGAACTAGCAACATTTCTCCAGAGTGGAAAAAAAACAACACAACACCTAAAATAATAAAATAAAAACATCTGCATAATTTATTGCTGTCCATAAGCAGCCCTGCTGACCAGCTTAAGTCTTGACCATCATTTGGTGAAGTCTTTAGCCCAGAAATTTGAGACTAGGACTCCCAGGCATCCCAGAGACTCTAGACTCGTATCCAGAGACCTGAGACTCAGACTCACAACTTGACTCAGACTCGCACAAATCAACTTGTGAGCATCTCTGACAAAAACAAATGCAGAATTTAATGCTGTAAATTTTATTTGGGTTTGATAGTTTAGCTGACCAAGCTAGTAAACCAATCTGACCAAGCCTCACCACATCTGTATGAGCAGTTTGACTAAACTAGTAATCAAGCAGTTTAGATGGTAGACATCAAACTCAAATGAAAACATACCCTATGCCAGTCAAGAGCTAAACTGGCCAAGCACTAAAAATCCCTTGACCCAGAAACTTAAGACTAGGACTCGTACCCTAGAGACTCAAGACTCGTATCCAGAGACTTGAGACTCAGTCTCACATTACAAAGACTTACAACCCAGAGACTCAGACTGCCAATACAGACTTGAGACTCAGACTCCCAATACAGACTTGAGACTCAGACTCAGACTAAGAAACATGGGCTCAGACTCACATTACAAAGACTTAGACTCACATTTCAGAGACTCAGAGACTTGTCAGTCAGACTTACAACCAGAGACTTGACTCAGACCCATCTCCAGAGACCAGACAAAAAAACTTGAGACTCAGACTCACATCACAGAGACTCAGACTCACATTTGAGACTTGAGAGTCAGACTTACAACCAGAGACTTGACTCAGACCCATCTCCAGAGACCAGACTAAAAAACTTGAGACTCAGATTCACATCACAGAGACCCAGACTCCCAATACAGACTTGAGACTCAGACTCAAACCCAGAGACTTGACTCACATCTGAGAGACTCAAGACTGGACTCAGACTCACACAAATCAACTTGTGAACATCTCTGACAATGTGTTTCTCAAGAAAGGACCATGACCTTTTGATTGATGCTCTTTTGGCCAAAAAAAGGCAAATATTTATTCTGCTTGCCTTCTCATACGGATAGTTGGGTCACTCTAGGATATGGGTGTATCCTACACAAAGTGAAAACTGTGCCAACCAACCACAGGCTCCCGTGTTCTGAAAAGCCTCGAAAGCAGTGAACTATTGCATGTGTTCTCCCTCGCCCATCTGTGTGGATCAGTGTTGGTTAGGGGAAAGATCACAGTGCTGCTCTTCTGCCCTCCTTCATGCCTGAAACCATCTCTTTATCCCTCGCTGGTGCAGCCAGCCAAGTATGTTGGTGTTTCACAATGTGCCACATTTGGGATTATTTACTCTCTATTTTCAACCACTTTACATAACTTGGACATTGTACTGGGCAGCCAAATGAGCCCTGGTTTTCAAAGGGTGCCTCCTTTATGCTCTACATCACTCCGAGTAGTGGCTAGAATTTAAAAAATCAAACCTTTCACATTGTATAAGTTAAATTACAGGCTGTGCATCAAGGATAGGCTCATGTTCAAGACTGAAGGCCTCAGAGAGCTCTTCGATTCTGGTCATAGTGATCTTCACTATTCACTTCAACAATCAAGAGCAGACCAGACTAAACGTCTTAAATAAGGTTAAAATAAAGCCCAGTTAAGATAGGATTCAATTTACATGGGCTCCTGGGGGTGATTCTTTCTTTGACATGGTCTTCTCTATGATATCATCTGACCATGCCTGTGTTTTTCACCATCCAAAAATGACAGGCTGAATTACGTACTGTTTTTCACTGAACTCAGCGAGCGTGATAATTTTCATCCCGTCCTGATTCACCCATCTGTGTTTTACCATGCAGACATCGTCTCCCGTTGGAGAATAAAAGGTTTTTGGCCACTGTTGTGCTCTGTATTTGGTTTTAGAGCTCTGCTGGTGGATATTAAGCATTTTCAGAAAAGCTGTTGTGAATGTGATCATGTATCAACAGGCACAGTGGAGGTTCTCGACTATTTGAACAGGTAGAGGGGCCAATTAATTTCTATTTTACTGAGCACAGTGGACAGCAAGAGACAAAAGTCAGTGTTCAGAGATCATTTAACCCTGTGAATAGGAAGAAGGTACCGCAGCATCCGGTCCAACATGACCAGACTCTGCAATAGCTTCTTCCCCCAAGCCATCAGACTCCTCAACTCCAGAGACTGAACTGATGGTTTTCCTGTTCCATGCACACACACACACACACACACACACACACACTTACTCTCTCACTCTCATTCACCAACCATTTACCCCAGACAATATGGGAAGCATTTTGCATTAGTATCTATACTACCTCACTGGACTCAATATTAATTGCACACTGCATAATTTGCACACTACCTCTAATTTATTTATTATTCTCTGTCTGTACTGTGTTGTGTTGTCTGTCTGCACTTGTATTGTGTTGCACTTGTGTTCTGTATGCACTGTATGTCTGTGTTGCACCATGGTCCTAGAGGAACGTTGTTTCGTTTCACGTGTTACTCTGTATGTAGTTAAAAATGACAATAAAACCCACTTGACTTGACTAATTATACCTGTATACAGTTTTCAGTTACATTGTACTGTACTGTATTCTGGATTCTATAGTTTCTCATGTTCCATACAAACAGATCATAAATCACATCATGGGAAACTCTGTCCTCAAAAAAAGGTCAGACTGGAACATGTGTTTTTAGAAAAGTGAGGAGATTCACGTCTCATTTAGAGGGCCATAGGGGGGCTAAGCTTGTTGTCACAGAGCACCCCCTCCCCCTAAAATCACCACTGCTTAACCAGGCTCCTCCAGAATCCTCTCTAACCATACGTTACATGCAAAGCCTGCCACCGCTTCTTTGCTATCAGCAGACAGAGCCAGAAAGAGCACAGTTGGCTGTGTTCTCTCCATTTGGGTAGATGACGCTCTCTCCCCTAATCTCCCCTCTTGAAGCAATGTTGGCCGGCACAGGCGTCTGTTAGCTGGTTTGGTGGAGCTGGGGCCAGACGATTTTCTCCAAGTGTGTCGGCTGCCTGGTAATGCCATATTTGCGGACGTAGGAAAAGAGATGGTGGCGGGTTTTGCACTAGCATTGCTAGTGCTAGGGGGAGCTATGAACGGGTGGGGTAATGGGCAGAACCAACCTCCAGTGTTAACACATGACCGTGTCCTTTCTCTTTAGGACACATTAGAGCAAGCTATTTGACCTCTTTCCTCCTCGCTTCCATTGCCATGGTCAGACACATGCCGTCACACATCCACCGCTCACATGTGATGAAGGAATGCTCATATGACGGCTGCATAAGCTACAGTAAGCTGTAAATAGGCTGATAAGAGGAAACCGCTCCCACTTTTAGAGAGGTGGACTACATCTGAGCTCTGAGGTGATTTACGAGGAAGCCAAGGCTCGGGGGACTGCAGCCTGTTCCTGCAGGCTGGGGATGCCATTCAGAGGTCGTCACAGGTCACAAGCCATGTTCATACCATATGGTTTCAATCCCAGCACTGTCACACAGTAGAGCACTGATACTGGTTCTAGAAAGTTCATTATGTCCAAATGTTTGTGGACACCCCTTTTAATGAATACATTCAGCTACTTGAAGTTGCACTCATTGTTGATACACAGCTTGTCCTGTCCCTGTAGAGAAGAACTGCCAATAGAATAGGACACTCTGGAGCAGTTAAACATGCCGGGCGTGGGCTAGTAGAGGTGTATAAAGCCCCCCTGCATTGAGCTGTGGAGCAGTGGAAACTGTGTTCCCTGGAATGATGGATGGTGCTACATCCAGTACTTGTGGGATGCGTTGGGGAGTTGGAGGTGAGCTGACCTCACTAATGCTTTTGTCACTAAATGGAATCAAATCTTCACATCAGTGCTCCTAAATCTATTAGAGGTGAGCAGGTGTCCCAAAGTTTTGTCCAAATGTGTCTAATATGCTGTTGGTTCTCCACATGCCTCCAAAGCAGCTCCAGCTTGTTGTGGAACAGGCTTTGCAAAACATCCACAGATCAGACATGCTATTCCAGAGCTTCCCACGTTTGCAGTACCAGATTGTGATCTAGGGAATTCGGAGGCCAGAGCGACTGGTGCCATGACTGCCCCGCCATGCCCTCACGCATCTATGGTGGCCAACATCCTGCTGCTGGTTTGTGGGACCATTTACATTTACATTTACAGCATTTAGCAGACACTGTTCTCCAGAGCGACTTACAAAAGTGCTTTGCTATTTACCCAAGAAAAACCTCAGCTAGTTTAAATAGACTAAAATTCAAAGCTCCTCTAATCTTAGACTCTACTAAACACAAGTCAGTAAGGAGACCATAATACTCTACTCTTCACCCAAGTCCTCTCAGAAGAGGAGGGTCTTCAGTCTGGGTTTGAGGACAGCGAATGTTGGACTCTGCTGTTCGGACACCCAGGGGAAGCTCGTTCCACCACTTCGGTGCAGGACAGAAAAAAGTCTGGACACTCGTCTTCTGTGGATCTTAAAGGATGGCGGGTCGAGCCGAGCCGTACTTGAAGCTGGAAGGGCTCTCGGTGCAGATCGGCTTTTGACCATTAAGATCAAGTATGGAGAGCTGGTCCGTTCTTGGCTTTGTAGGCCAGCGTCAAGGTTTTGAATCTGATACGGGCAGCAGCTACAGGAAGCCAGTGAAGGGAACACAGCAGTGGAGTGACATGGCTGCATTTATAAACGCTGAAACTGGACCACCATGGGTACTCACCACTGCTAACCGAGACAACCCCCACAAACCTTGACTGTTACTGTAGAACATGCTGCTCATCCCATGGCTCATTGGTGTATAGTATAAGCCTACACTAATCAGCCACAACATTAATACCACTCATCCATTAAATCAGACCTGACTATTAAAGGCCACCAGGGTGAAAGGAGGCTAATAACAAAGCAAGCAGAGACACAGATGGAAATATAGAACTACACAGTGCTCCTATACAGGAAGTGGAGTGTAGAAACAAGAAGGTGGTGTGAATGGTATGGCTGATCATGCATATTCTATATAGTTTTTAATTACGATTTGGCACACCGAACTATCACTCCAGTGCAGTGTGTACAAGCACTACATGTGCTGGATGGCTGTGAGTTTACCATTGAGATTGAAGGCCAAAAGAGAACAAAAAAATGTAGTAGAGCTTTCATTTTTTCCTGAAATGCCAGCAGGGTCAAAACCAACCTTTCAGCATCCCAAGCGCAGAGCCAAAACCTCATAACAGTGGTTTAAGCAATGAAAAGGCAATGGCATTGCAGGATCCAGTCACTGCCATTGTCCTGACCTCAGGCCCATTGAGAATAGATTGCATAACCTGAAGCTCTCAGCTCAGAATCAATATTCAGTGGCTTTAGAGAGCCTCAAAGTTGGAAGGCACTTTCAGAAGAAAGTTCACAGCCTTGGAATGAATGCCTTTCTCCAACTAGTAAAGTAGGGCTGTGAATACTAATGAAATCGTCAGAAATCTTAGCCTTGATTTTTGTGGAAATTCTAACCCATAACTATTTGGGGAAATAGATCCCAAAGTAAGCCACTGACTTCCACAGAGAAACTCGAATAACCACAGAGATGGTTCTTTCACATGGTCTTCTTCTGGATTCATCATGTCTGAACACTTATAGGTTCCTCTTCTTATTCTGATTGTAGCTGATCAGCCAAGACATGTTTGATATCTGAAATTTTGCTTTTTTTGATTTTGGAAATCTGAATTTTGTCATATTTTGTCCATTTATTTACAGTTTAAACCAACTAGGCCACTGGATCTTGACCCCAGAGGTCTTTGACTGTCAGAAGCTTCTCAGGGCCCCCCCAAAAGCTTCAGATCATTAGATACATTTGAGACTACCTCAATTATTTGCGGCATGGATTCCACAAGATGTTGAAAACATCCCTTTGAGGTTCTGGTCCATGTTGGCATGATGGCATCAATTGTGTAGATGATCATGGAGAACCTTTCTAGTCTTAATCTCCAGTTCTACCACATTTAGATCTAGATTTAGATCCGGTGATTGCGGAGACCACTGAAGAACACTGAACTCATTGTCATGTTCATAAAAGTCTGATGGACATTTGCTTTGTGACATGGAGAATCATCAGGCTGGAAGGTGCTGTTAGTAGCTGTTCGGGTATTATTGCATTATCAGTATTAAAGGCCCCAAATGTGCCCCACACCAATACCTTACCTCCACCAGCCTGGACTGTTGACACAAGGCAGGTTGAGCCCATGGATTCATGCTGTTGCTGCCAAATCCTGACCCTACCATCTGTGAGCCTTCAATTGCCCATTATTGAACATTTCCGAGTAGCCCTTCTGTTGGTTCCACCTGGATGGCTTAGTTGCCCTCGCGCATCTATGGTGGCCAACATCCTGAGAACGTCCTTACTGAGAAGTTTTTATCAGGATAAAGCGTCGCTAAACTTTTATTTTATATTAAACGTGAATCACACATTAGCAAATTCAACGATATAATATTGTTGTTGCTACGCTGGCATATAGCGCTGATTCCAACAGGTAAAGCTAGCTATCGTGCACTTGCGATCCGCTATCGAGCTCGCTCTACATTCTTTAGCATGTGTTAGCTTGCTAACAAATATTAGCAACAGTTATCTACCTATCCTATCCCACTGACAGGTCATTTCTCCTCACTGTTTCATTGGGTGAAACTGTCCGTGTGATTAATTGACCATTCACAATTGAAATAAATGGAAATATATATTTTTTATTATTGTGTTGTATTACTTTTCTTGACAGTGTTGCTGTTTACGTTTTCTGTAAGGATGAAGTCAGGGGGATAGGATGGAAATTCAGTGGGAATACAATGTGTTTTTAGCTTTTATGACTATTTTTGTGAACCTTGTGTAAGATCAGCAGATAATTGGGATCCGAATAAAATAATAAAGCGCTAAAAAACAGCTACCACTGGATAAAACACAGTGTGAAGGAAGGAGGGGGGGGGCAGCTTGGCTGGCTAATGAGTAGTATACTATCTATATCGGCTGGTTAAGTAGTAGCGTGCCGGCTAATACAGTCGAGGGGAATGGGCTTGGCTGTCTAACCTCTAGCGATTTGCGCTGATACTAGTAGAGAGGATTGGTACAATACTTATTAGACTCCTAATATGTTATAATATAATAAAATACAGCATTACATATGTAGTAATCAGTTGCTATGGGTCGTTGCTCACTCTATTGG
Source organism: Salminus brasiliensis (assembly GCF_030463535.1). Classification (NCBI taxonomy): domain Eukaryota; kingdom Metazoa; phylum Chordata; class Actinopteri; order Characiformes; family Bryconidae; genus Salminus; species Salminus brasiliensis. The sequence continues at coordinate 6,064,520 of NC_132878.1, read as the reverse complement.
GTCCTAAATGGTCCTTCTGTAAGATGACGCCAGATGGGCCAGGATGTCTTCAGGGGGATAGGATGTGTCCGGGGGGACAGGATGTGTCCGGGGGGACAGGATGTGTCCTGACATCGGTTTGTGGTTGTCAACTGTGGGTACTCACCACTGCTAACCGAGGCTGCCCCCCCCCCCACACACACACACACACAAACCTTGACTGTTACCGTATAACAATGTTCATCATTCAAATAACATTAATACCACCCCCTTGTTTGTCCAGTTATAGCTTTTAATAGACCTGCTTATGTTGTTGTAGTACTGGTTAGGTGCTGGTTGACCAGTGGAAACTAGACACTGGACATTGTCTAGTCTTGGCTGGTCAAGTACATTCTCATGATGTCATGTGGCCTAGTCCATTATTTCATTATGCTATGACAGACAGTCTGTGCTGCAGGGTCAGTCACTGAACCCTGTCGTAGGAGTGAGCTGCATGATAATTATTAGGCCGGGTTTCAGGTATCATGCGATATTTTGTGAGTGTGAGTCTTCTTGCTTCTTGGAACGCGCTCAAGCTGTGAATCAATGATGCCTTCACTTTTGCAGAGCCTAGCTATTTTTTTTTTCATTGTTTTCCTCATACCTTCTGTTTTTTCTGCGAGAACCCGTTGGCCTTTGTGGACAGAATGGATTCATGAGTCATCCACAAATGAAAGGTTAATATTTACCCCGGCACCTGTGGGAGGAACCACGCGGGCCCCGTTTTTTTGGCCCGGTCGTGTGCCAGTTCAATTCGGATGCTGTTTACTTGCTGCAGCATTGATCAGGACATCAATCAAAACATCCATGTGTGAAAGACAAGGACACCTGAATAGAATGAATGAATAGGGGGTAAAAAAGGCTTCTTTCTAGCTTATTCTATTTCTCACTAGTGGGCTCTTAATGGTTTGTGTCTTTTACAAGATATGGATGCTCCAAAAGTTACTCAGCACTAACGCTGAGCAACTAAAGCCTGATCAGATTCAGGTACAGAATGCTTGAAAGACCCTTGGAGTTTCTTACAGGTGGCGTAATCTTAACTGAATAATAGATATAGTAAGCTCTAAGATCTTGTTCAGTGCTCTCTTCTACATCTCTGAAGTCTTTCAGTGGTCTATTAGAGTAAATGTTTATTCATCTTCAGCATGCTGGTTGATGCTGGTCTGGTTTGGTCTGATGCTGGTGGGTCAACATACCAGTGCTTACAACAACACTTTTGCTGGTTTATGCTGGTCTGGTGCTGATTCACCAGTATACCAGTGTTTACACCAGTGTTTTACAACAAACTGATGCTGGTTCATGCTCGTCTGGTCCTGGATTATGCTGGTCTGGTGCTGGTGGGCCAGCATACCAGTGTTAAAACCAGTGTTCACAACAAAACTAATGCTGGTTGATGCTGGTCTGGTGCTGGTTGATGTTGGTCTGATGCTGGTGGGCCAGTATACCAGTGTTTACAACAAAACAATTGCTGGTTTATGCTGGTCTGGTGCTGACTGACCAGTATACCAGTGTTCACACCAGTGTTCACAATAAAACTGATGCTGGTTTATGCTGATCTGGTGCTGATTCACCAGTATACCAGTGTTCACACCAGTGTTCACAATAAAACTGATGCTGGTGGATGTTGGTCTGGTGCTGATTGACCAGTACACCAGTGTTAACACCAGTGTTTTACAACAAAACTGATGCTGGTGGTTGTTGGTCTGGTGCTAATTGACCAGTATACCAGTGTTCACTCCAGTGTTTTACAACAAACTGATGTTGGTTCATGCTCGTCTGGTCCTGGATTATGCTGGTCTGGTGCTGGTGGGCCAGTATACCAGTGTTAAAACCAATATTCACAACAAAACTAATGCTGGTTGATGCTGGTCTGTGCTGGTTGATGTTGGTCTGATGCTGGTGGGCCAGTATACCAGTGTTTACAACAAAACAATTGCTGGTTGATGCTGGTCTGGTGCTGACTGACCAGTATACCAGTGTTCACACCAGTGTTTTACAACAAACTGATGCTGGTTGATGCTGGTCTGGTGCTGATTCACCAGTATGCCAGTGTTCATACCAGTGTTTTACAACAAACTGATGCTGGTTTATGCTGGTCTGGTATTGGTCTCATGCTGGTGGGCCAGCATATTAGTGTTCAATGCAAAATGATTGCTGGTTCATGCTGGTCTGTACTGATTAATGAGTATACCAGTAAAAAACTAAACTAGATAACTCTTTACTTAACTCTTTACCTAACCCTAACCCTAATCCCTAATCTTACAATTAAACCAACCCAAAATCCTAACCCTAACCTAAACCTTACATCTAACCTTAAACCTTAACCCTAAAAGGTTAGGGTTAGCATGTGGGTTAGAGTGCAGGGTCACATACATTGGTCCCCAATAGACAATAATTTCCATTCAACTTATAGTTCAGTTACATTAAATAGATATTCAGTTGAATGTTGAATGTCAGGTGAGCATCTAGATATCTACAATGAACCATTCAAGAACAGAGATACCCACAAAATCATCAAATTGGCTCCCAGCTAAACAAATAAATGCAAAGTTCAAGAGATACGTCATTGCACCACTTGTTTAAGCACCTGCCCGTGGATTCTACAGACATAGCAGAGAGAGATTAGGCTGAAACATATAGAAGAATTCCTGTATGAATGGCTTCTGGGATTTTTCCCTGTTTAATGCATTGGGATATTGTATAACGCAGATCTTCCCACTGCTGCCTGCTCGCTTTTGGGGGCTTGGTGCAGGATTACTTTGACACAGATGTAGACAGGAGCGAGGGGGCTACATGAATAACTATGTGCTGCAGTGTTTCATAACAGCAGACTCTATATATGCATGCACGCTCACACACACACACACACACACACACACACACACACACACACACAGATGAACAAAAAGTACAGGGAAAAGTCCCCATACTAGTCAATCAAGGGCATTTAGGACACCATATGCTTATTGTCTTTTCAGCTCTCTCTAAAAAAGCACTGCCTTTTCCATTTTTACTTTGAACTTATCTGTGTCGAGCAGAAGAGAGCGTACTCGGGGAAATCTTTCGAGTCAGCGTGACCTCGTTTCCGACTCATTCTTGAAGCCGACCCACCGAGACGAAGGCATGCATTCAGACATGCTGTGATCGCTTTGTGTGATTCAGTGTGATCATAGTGCACACACACGCAAATGACGTGCATGCATACACTCCGCACATACGATCATACTCCACTTGTGGCAGGCATGTCACAGAGCATAACTTGTAAATAATCTGGCTTTTTAAATTAGCTTTGGCACACAACTTTACCATGTCCTGTAATTACTGTGACATGTCTATGCTGCATCATGTCTATCCTGTGACATGTCTTTAGTATGACATGCTATGTGTCTCTTAACTATCTGCTACTATTATTATTATTATTTATCTACTACACCATGATTATTATATTATGATTATGAATAAGCTGCACACCTGAGCAGTACACCAGTTTAGATGGGTTGGTAACTTTTATCAATAATATATAAATAGTTCTGATCAGAGGAGGATGGGTTGGGTCCCCCTTGTAAGTCTTGGTTCCTTCCAAGGTTTCTTCCTCCAGCTTTGAGGGAGTTTTTCCTTGCCACTGTTGCCTTCGGCTGCTCACTGGGCGTCTTAGACTTTTTATGTCTTCTTATGGTATTTATTTTTCTTTTTTTCTGTATTTTACTAATTACTGATTGTGTAAAGCTGCCATGTAAAACATTTTCTATTTTCTGCAACATAGCTGTACAGTGACATGTCTATCCTGTGACATGTCTTTACATTGAAATGTCTGTTGTGTGCCATGTCTTTGCTCTGACATGTCTATCCTCTGACATGTCTTTACATTGACATGTCAATCCTGTGACATGCCTTTACATTGACATGTCTATCTTGTGACATGTCTATCCTGTGACATGCCTTTACTCTGATATGTCTATCCTGTGACATGCCTTTACTCTGACATGTCAATCCTGTGACATGCCTTTACTCTGACATGTCTATCCTGTGACATGCCTTTACTCTGACATGTCTATCCTGTGACATGCCTTTACTCTGATATGTCTATCCTGTGACGTCTTTACTTTGACATGTCCATCCTGTGACATGTCTTTACTTTGACATGTCCATCCTGTGACATGCCTTTACATTGACATGTCTATCATGTGACATGTCTTTACTGTAACATGTCTATCCTGTGACGTCTTTACTATAACATGCCTATCCCGTGACATGTCTTTACTTTGACATGCCTATCCCGTGACATGTCTTTACTCTGACATGTCTATCCTGTGACGTCTTTACTATAACATGTCTATCCTGTGACCTGTCTTTACTCTGACATGTCTTTACTTTGACATGTCTATCCTGTGACATGCCTTTACATTGACATGTCTATCTTGTGACATGCCTTTACATTGACATGTCTATCTTGTGACATGTCTATCCTGTGACATGCCTTTACTCTGACATGTCTATCCTGTGACATGTCTCTACTTTAACATGTCTATCCTGTGATGTCTTTACATTGACATGTCTATCCTGTGACATTCCTTTACATTGATGTCTATCCTGTGACATGTCTCTACTTTAACATGTCTATCCTGTGATGTCTTTACATTGACATGTCTATCCTGTGACATTCCTTTACATTGATGTCTATCCTGTGACATGTCTTTAGTGTGACACGCTATACTGTATTGTGTCTTTAGTGTGGCATGTCTGTACTGTGATATATCTTTATTGTGGCATGTCAATATTGTGACATGTCTTTTCTGTGATGTCTTTACTGTAACATGTTTACATTTACATTTACATTTAAGGCATTTAGCAGACGCTCTTATCCAGAGCGACTTACAAAAGTGATTTGCTATTTACCCAAAAATAACCTCAGCTAGTTTGAATAGACTAAAAATTCAAAGATACCTCAAAATTTAGACTCTACTAAACACAAGTCAATAGGGTAAACACTGCTATTCGCCCAAGTACTCTCAGAAGAGGTGGGTCTTCAGTCTAGTCAATAACTGGTCATCCATGACTACACCAAGACTTCGAGCTTCTGTAGATGGAGTGACCAGTGAGCTCTCAAAGGTGATGGCAAGATCGTTTTTAAGTCCAGCAGTTCCCGGGATGTACAGCAGCTCCGTCTTGCTGGGGTTAAGTTTGAGGTGGTGAGCCGCCATCCAAGAAGAGAAGTCAGCGAGGCATGCTGAGATGTGGGCAGAAACCTGTGTGAGCATAAGTTGAGTGTCATCGGCGTAACAGTGGTAAGAGAGTCCATGAGAGGATATCGCTTTAACAAGAGAGCGAGTGTAGAGTGAGAAAAGAAGAGGACCAAGAACCGAACCTTGTGGAACGCCAGTGAAACTACAAGGAGCGGACGTGTTGCCCTGCCATGTTACCTGGTATGAGCGTCCCTGCAGGTATGATGCACACCATCGCCATGCAGAGCCGGTAATTCCAAGGGGCCGGCAAAGACAGACAGGAGGATCTTGTGGTCCACTGTGTCAAAAGCTGCGGAGAGGTCAAGGAGGATCAGAACCGATGACAGTCTGGCAGCTTTAGCTGCATGGAGCTTCTCTGTAACTGCAATGAGAGCAGGTTTTTATATTGTATCATATCTATCCTGTGACATATCTGTACTATAATATGCTATACTGCGACATGTCTATACTGTGACGTCCTTAGTGTGACATGTGTCATGGTTTTTGAGTATAAATTGCAGGTAGCGTGACCTGTAGCATATAATATATTTGAACTGATCTTGAATGTGACTTGCTGGCAGATGCTGGTATAGCAGGTAGTGTGTGTGATGCACAGCTCCAGAGGTCTGGGGTTATGGGTTCTGTTTTTGCTCTGATCTCCCCTTTTTTTTACAGTTTTTCTCAGGAAGCTTTGGTTTCCCCCCACTTCCCAAAAACACATGGGAGGTGAATTGGCTGCGCTAAATTTCCCCTAAGTGTGAGTAAATGAGTGTGTGTGGCACCCTGTAATGGACTGGCGCCCTGTCCAGGGGGCATTCCTGCTGTGTACCTTGACCAGGAAGAATAAAGAATGAAAGACTGGCACAGTACAGACATGTCTCACTTGCTTTTCTGTGGTTCCAGGGACACCTAAATTGGGTTTCTCACACTTTAGTCCATGGACTCTTGGGGTATCTCACGATTCCGTGGAAAGTAGGTTTGTTTGGCCTTAAATAAAACTTTATTTTAGGTCATTTGGTCAGTGGTTTGGCAAGGAATTATAAATCTAGGACAGACTTATTTATAGAAAACAGTCCCATGAATGCGTGATCAACAGCAGCATGCATTTGAAAAGGTTTGTGATTGAGACTCACAGTGTACACAGTGTGGGTCGTCCTAGTAAATTGCTCAATAAGTGTATGAATAAACAGTCACGAAATAATCAGGACATAAATGATAGCAGGTGGCAAACCAAATCATCAGATCTACCTGCATGTCTTCATCCAGGTGGGACTGGATGGATCATCTCCTCCAGTCCAACTCCAGTTAACCCTCAGTTAACCCTCAGTTTCAGCCACCATACGACGTAATAGGCCTAGGATGTCGACACAGTGGCATAGGAAGCCCATCACCAGACTGGTACTTAGGCGGTGTAATTGCAGAGCGGCGGAGACGAACCAATGCACATGTATAGATGGTAATGATGGCGTAGGCCACATGCAGGCTATGCAGAAGCGTAAATCGGCCTTAAGAGTTACTTCATCAGTCATAATTATTCAAATATGAATACATGAAGTCCTTAAAAACATTCGTCTTTTTGAACCTATGTTTGAACATCTGGACCTTTTTCTATATTCATGTGATCAGTACTGAGAAATACGAGGTAATATCACTAAACACATACAACTGAAGAAATGTAATTTACTCATTAGGAAAAAGTTTGACCCCTCCCCCCCCCCCCCCCCCCACCCAACAATTATTACTACTACAAATGTGTAGACTTAGAATCAGGAGCAGAACATCAGCTGCAGATGATCAGAACATGGTTTGAGAGGATTATTCTGGAGGAGTCTGTCTTACTTAAACCTCAGACCTTTAGTCTGGTTGCTATTGATGGTTGAAGTGAGTGGTGAAGAAGGCCAGATCCATGGCCAGATCCAAAGAGCTCTCTGAGGCCTTCAGAAAGAAGGTTGGAGATGCAGAGGAGTCTGGGAAGAACTATTAGAAGAACTATTAGAAATCAGCTGTTCCACTGGCCATGTTGGAACAACTGACCGACAGTGGTCCTAGCAAGTTCAGCTCAAGAGCCGAGACCACCAGATAAGTAAAGAAGAATTGTCCTAAAGGGTCAGCACAGGACCTACAGGTAGCTCTTACCACAGTTGATGGCAAAGTACAGCATTGCCTTCGAGCAAGACTGAAGTGCACCAGACAAAATCTGGACAAGGACAGGGACTTCTGGATCAGCAGGCTTTAGACAGAAGAATCTTCAGTCTTGCCCTGATGTTTTCAGACATCGGATCATCACTTGATGTGATTGAAACAAAACTGATCATTTACTTTGCAGATTGCTTAAAGATGCTTTGTAGATGATCAGCTTATCTTGATATAAATTCACTCTATGGACAAAAGTATTGGGACACCCGATCATTCGCTGTTTCTTTCAAAATCAATGATATTTTAAAAAGAGTTGAATGTTGTTTGTTGGAGTTACTGTCTCTACTGACCAGGGAAGAAGGCTTTCTACTAGATTTTTGGAGGAGCATTGCTGTGAGGGTTTGATTGCATTCAGCAACAAGAGCGTTAGTGAGGTCGGGATTTTGGATAATGATCACCAACTCCCCAACTGATCTCAACAGTATTGGATGGAGCACCAACCATCCATCAATCCAGAGAACACAGTTCTCCCACTGCTCCACAGCTCAATGTGTAGAAATCTATAGAAAATCTGAACAAGGCCATCAAAATAAAAAAAAATGACCAAATGTTGATTTTGTTACAAGAATGAAAGCTAGTAGTGATTAGCTGGCAATACACAAATGACCTCATTCTGGCATCCTAACTGGGCCACACCAATGGTAATATCAGTTTTAGCTCTTTTAGATGTTGAGCAATGCTATGAAATAGCAGACTGATCACAGCATGATGGGAATGTCGGAATGTTTTTTTTTTTCTTTCCTTTTTTTGACGCCGGCACTTTCATGTTTTATTTATATAGCTTGTGAAATGGTTTTGTTGTTGGGGTGTTAACATCTGACCAGATTAAGACATGATGGGAAACCTGAGTGAAGGCCAACCACAGCATATTCAGTTCAGCTGCAGCAGAATCACATCACTTATTTAACTTCCCACAGACATTGTGATTCTTTTGAAGGTCTATCTCAGCAATAATAGTATATCTCAACAATCTGTCAATCGATCAACAGTGTAGCTTCTGTGGTCCAGTCCTCTAACTAGATTAAATTATTTGTGCTTGGTTTAGGGGGGTGCACTTTTGTAGATTCACTGAATGACAGGGGGCCCATTACTTCACCTTGAGGCACCCCACTATCACTGCAGATCTATTGTTGATTTGCTGTTAAAGATGCAGTTCACCTTTTTTCACTTCCCACCCACAGAGAAAACGAATAGGTCAGCTTAGCAAAATGAAAGACGAATCAGGATCCTCTTGCTACGTCTTTCACAAACTCTCTCTTTCTCTAAAATAAGCCGATTTCTAGGCTTTTTTCAGTGGCTTTAATAATTCACTATTAAACATGAGCTTTCAGTTCAGTCAGGACAGAGGAAAACATTCGTAGCTTTACTTCAAGCCTATAACAGTTATTGGCATGTATTTTACCTTGGCTGTTGCAGTGTAACAGTGTCTCTTTGAGTATTTTATTTATTATTTTTTTTAATTCCCAGAAATAATTAGGACTTCTCAGAAGGCCTAAAAAGCCCTAACAGAGTTCCCCAGGGATCTACAAACATCAGGAAGCTGCTACAAACAAGCAGAAGACTCACAGAACATCTGGGAAAGGTGGGATGTCTAGCTAATGTCATGTCTAAGATTTAGAGATGCAGTGATTTAAGTAATGGAGGATACACAGCTAAAAACCTAACACTAGTTTTTACTAGGTTGGTGAGCAGAACTCAGCAAACTGTACCACTTGTGTCCCCAAAAAATGTTAACCTGTTAAACTTTAAAAAGGCTGTGGTCCACCAGGGAGCCAAAAGTGTTATACTTCTATTAGCAGAGAATAGACCCACCAGTTTGTACAGAGGTCCCAGTTACTGAGTAATATATATATATATATATAGTCTGCTATATTTTTATACTGAAATATTAAGAAATGTTTGCATATGATGTTTTATGGACCCAAAAGTGGTCCACCAGTGGTATCACTCAAAGATCCCTTTGTAGTACCTTTAGTTTTGAGAGTGTCAATAACAAAAGTACTACTTCTAGAAGGCCCAAGTGTAGTCAGGCCAGAGCTGCCTTCTTTAATGAGTTGTACACTGGCGGTCATGTAACCGCCCTCTTCAGCAGGCTCTCCAGACTCGTAAATTGGTGTGATGATGGCAGATTGACCGAGAACATTGCTTCCTCCCTGGACGCTCAGGATATTGGAGTCTGGAGAGGAGATTGGAGCAACAGTTCGGTGTATTAACTGGGCTTTTGCAGCTATTTAGGCTTGTTATTATTTATTGTCATTTTTTCTTGTATGTGTTTCCATAACGTTTACCAGTGTTTTGGTGTCCGTAAATATCTTAGATAAGCAAAGATGACTGGACCTTATTTAGATCTGCTGAATTGGAGCTGTAATTTCAGTGGATAGTGTATTGGTGGGAAGAGTATTACACAACACAGAGAAAGAGAGAGAGAGAGAGAGAGATGACTGGAGAGTGGTGAAAGGTTGGAGGAGAGAAAACGTGAGGCAGTGAGAGAAAGAGAAAGTGTAAGAGACAAAGATAAAGAGATGGAGAGTAAAGAGAGGGAGGGATAGTAAGAGAGGAGAAGGAGAGAGAGGATAGAAAAAAGCCCAAAATTAAGAAAAACTGGTATGGAGCCGAATATTGCAACAAATATTTTTATGCTATGACGAAAAGTTGGAAAAGTTAGAATATTGAAAAAAATAAACAGTGACGTTACAAGCTTATTGCTTGTAAGAGAGAGGAGAGTGAGAAAGGGAGATGGAGAGTGGAGAGAGGGTGGAGGAGAGAAAGTGAGCAAGTAAGACAATGATAAAAAGGACACAAGGAGAGAAGAGTGAGAGAAAGAAAGAGAGCGAGAGAGAGAGTAAGACCAGACATACACTGTGAGACTGAAGCCCGTTTTCAAGCCTCATTTGTTTGTAGGCGTCTTGCTTAGGCGTTGGCTTGACTGGCTGACTGGTCAGTAGTTTTCTCACAGCCTGAGCAGTTTCACAAGCCAACTTATCAGGCCTCCAATTCTCTCTTCAACATGGACAAACCGCATTGTCCACGTCTTTCCAGACATCTGCTGGTAGGTCTTCTGTTTTTATGGAATTTCAGGGCACTGCATGGCAAACGTTCGCAAAGCTATGCACGTACTCAAGCTTTCTGATATACAGGCCACCGCAGTCTGCTGAATCGAGTGCTGTACGTACGTATGTTTCAACGTGTCAGTCGAGCTGACTACTTTCACACAGTGGGAGCATATAAATCCGGGCTTTCTCAATATGTGGCGAACAATTCCAACATGCTGTGTGAGCTCTCACCAAAAAACAAGAGTTCCAAGATTGCATGTGTATGCCTGGAGAGAGAGAGAGAGAGAGAGAGAGAGAGAGACATGGAAAGAGGTGTGAGAGAGAGGTAGGGAGATGAGAGAGAGAGAGACAAAGAAATGAAAAGAGGTGAGAGAGGTAGCAAGAGAAGAGGGAGAGAGAGGGGGGGTAGGGAGACGACAGAGAGAGAGAGAGAGAGAGAGAGAGAGAGAGAGAGAGAGACAAAGACATGGAAAGAGGTGAGAGAGAGGTAGGGAGATGAGAGAGAGAGAGAGAGAGAGAGAGACAAAGACATGGAAAGAGGTGAGAGAGAGAGGTAGGGAGATGAGAGAGAGAGAGTGAGAGAGAGACAAAGACATGGAAAGAGGTGAGAGAGGTAGGGAGACGAGAGAGAGAGAGAGACAAAGACATGAAAAGAGGTGAGAGAGAGAGGTAGGGAGATGAGAGAGAGAGAGTGTGAGAGAGAGAGAGTGTGAGAGAGAGAGACAAAGACATGAAAAGAGGTGAGAGAGAGAGGTAGGGAGATGAGAGAGAGAGAGTGTGAGAGAGAGAGACAAAGACATGAAAAGAGGTGAGAGAGAGAGGTAGGGAGATGAGAGAGAGAGAGAGTGTGAGAGAGAGAGACAAAGACATGGAAAGAGGTGAGAGAGAGAGGTAGGGAGATGAGAGAGAGAGTGAGAGAGAGACAAAGACATGGAAAGAGGTGAGAGAGAGAGGTAGGGAGATGAGAGAGAGAGTGAGAGAGAGAGAGACAAAGACATGAAAAGAGGTGAGAGAGAGAGGTAGGGAGATGAGAGAGAGAGAGAGTGTGAGAGAGAGAGACAAAGACATGGAAAGAGGTGAGAGAGAGAGGTAGGGAGATGAGAGAGAGAGTGAGAGAGAGACAAAGACATGGAAAGAGGTGAGAGAGAGAGGTAGGGAGATGAGAGAGAGAGTGAGAGAGAGAGAGACAAAGACATGGAAAGAGGTGAGAGAGAGGTAGGGAGACGAGAGAGAGTGAGAGAGAGAGAGAGAGAGAGAGAGAGAGAGAGAGAGAGACATGAAAAGAGGTGAGAGAGAGAGGTAGGGAGATGAGAGAGAGAGAGTGTGAGAGAGAGAGACAAAGACATGGAAAGAGGTGAGAGAGAGAGGTAGGGAGATGAGAGAGAGAGAGAGTGTGAGAGAGAGAGACAAAGACATGGAAAGAGGTGAGAGAGAGAGGTAGGGAGATGAGAGAGAGAGTGAGAGAGAGACAAAGACATGGAAAGAGGTGAGAGAGAGAGGTAGGGAGATGAGAGAGAGAGTGAGAGAGAGAGAGACAAAGACATGGAAAGAGGTGAGAGAGAGGTAGGGAGACGAGAGAGAGTGAGAGAGAGAGAGAGAGAGAGAGAGAGAGAGAGAGAGAGACATGAAAAGAGGTGAGAGAGAGAGGTAGGGAGATGAGAGAGAGAGAGTGTGAGAGAGAGAGACAAAGACATGGAAAGAGGTGAGAGAGAGAGGTAGGGAGACGAGAGAGAGAGTGAGAGAGAGAGGTAGGGAGACGAGAGAGAGAGTGAGAGAGAGACAAAGACATGGAAAGAGGTGAGAGAGGTAGCGAGACGAGAGAGAGAGAGAGAGAGAGAGAGAGAGATGGAAAGAGGTGAGAGAGAGGTAGCGAGATGAGAGAGAGAGAGTGTGAGAGAGAGAGACAAAGACGTGGAAAGAGGTGAGAGAGAGAGGTAGGGAGACGAGAGAGAGAGTGAGAGAGAGAGGTAGGGAGATGAGAGAGAGAGTGAGAGAGAGACAAAGACATGGAAAGAGGTGAGAGAGGTAGCGAGACGAGAGAGAGAGAGAGAGAGAGAGATGGAAAGAGGTGAGAGAGAGGTAGCGAGATGAGAGAGAGAGAGTGTGAGAGAGAGAGACAAAGACGTGGAAAGAGGTGAGAGAGAGAGGTAGGGAGACGAGAGAGAGAGTGAGAGAGAGACAAAGACGTGGAAAGAGGTGAGAGAGAGAGGTAGGGAGACGAGAGAGAGTGAGAGAGAGAGGTAGGGAGACGAGAGAGAGAGAGTGAGAGAGAGACAAAGGCATGGAAAGAGGTGAGAGAGGTAGGGAGACGAGAGAGAGAGAGAGCGAGAGAGAGAGACAAAGACATGGAAAGAGGAGAGAGAGAGAGAGTGTAAGAGAGGATAAAGGTGAGAAAGTGGTTAAGAGTGATAGAGAGACACAGGGTGAGAGTTAGAAAGAGAGAGTAAGAGAGAAAATTGAGAGAGAAAGGTGGAGAACATAAGAGAGAGAATTAGAGGGAGCGAAAGCAAGCGAGAGAGAGAAAGTAAGAGGAGAAAGATGGGGTGAGAGAGAACAGAAAAAGGAGAGGGAGAAAGAGAGAGCATGGCGAGAGGGTGAAGGAGAGAGAAAGCAAGTAAGTAAGAATGATAGAGAGACACAGAGTGAGAGTTAGAAAGAGAGAGCAAGAGAAAGACATGGAGAAAGGAGAGAGATAAAGGGACATTGAGAGAGAGAGACCTCTCATGCTCATCACTTCTCTCTCTCGCCCATCCGTCACCAGAGACTGTATTGATTTCCACAGTCGGTCTTGTCCTCCGCGGTGTCTGATAGGTCAGCTCTATTTTTAACTCTTTTCCACTCTCCGCCTCCTCCGATGTAATAGCAGCCAGGGCTTACGCAGCAGTCATGAATATTAATGAGCGGCCTCGCACTTGAGGGCGGATCTCTCCGCCGGTTTATTTACATGCATGTAAATATTTACCCGGTCCAGTAAAGGACCTTCTAAACACTGTAATTAAGGGAAGCGTTGTGAGTTGCACAACACCAGTGTCAGTAGAACGCCCTTCGTCTCTGTTATACGCAGAGCTTTATGAGCTGATAAGAGGAGTTGACTTCATCCGGTCTGTCAGCAAAAAGATTCAAATGAATCATCAGTGTGAACAGAACAGATTCTGTTATTATATAATTAACTAATTAAATGATGAACCCACTATCTGTCCGTTGCTAGGCTGTGTCTATGTACATTTACATTTATGGCATTTAGCTGACGCTCTTATCCAGAGCGACTTACAAGGTCACTCGTATTACAGAGGTGGGCCAATGTAGTGTTAGGAGTCTTGCCCAAGGCCTCTGATTGGTGTAGCACAGCATAGGCATCCAGACTGGGAATCGAACCCCAGTCTCCTACATGGCGTGGTAGCTTACTAGCTGGTTGTGGTCACCCAGCTCTGATGCTTCAGCTGGCAGATGCCCGCGCTGGCCAGCATCACACTGGAGTGATATAGGGAACCAGTTGTGCTCTCTCAGGCTCCGGCTGCTCATGGCATAAAGCATGGGTGAAACTGTTTTTGCTATGTAGTTACTATTGCATCCCAGAAGGTTGCTATGGTGTTGCTAAGTGGTTGCTAGAGTGGTGCTGGACAGTTGGAAAAGTATCCCAGGTAATAGCTATGGTATTGTTAGGAGATTTCAATGGAGTTGTTTAGTGGTTGGTATGGTGTTGCTAGGTGGTTTCTATGAAGTTGTTTTTTAATAGTTGCTATGGAGTTGCTAAGTGGTTGCTATAGTGTTGTTAGGCGGTCTCACATGCTATGGTGTTGCTAAGTGGTTGCTATATGTTTGCCATGATGTTGCTAGGTGGTTGCTATGGTATCCCAGGTAGTTGCTATGGTGTTGCTAAGTGGTTGCTAGGTTGCTTCTATGTTGTTTCTATGTCTATGTTATGGTGTTATGGGTTATAAGTGTTTTGTTAGTAAAGTAGTTCAATGGATGCTATGGGCTTTCTAGGTGGTTTCTGTGGAGTTGTTTGGTGGTTGCTAAGTGGCTGTCATGTGGCTGCCATTGTGTTGCTTCATGGTTACTATAGTGTTCTTGGTGGGTGATACAGTGTTGCTAAGTGGTTGCTGTGGTATCCCAGGTGGTTGCTAGATGTTGTAATGGCATCGTAGGTGGTTCCTATGGTATTGCTAAGTGTTGTCTCTGCAGTTGTTTAGTGGTCACTAGGTGGTTGTCATGTGTTTTCCATGGTGTTGCTAGGTGGGTACTATGGCATCCTATTTGGTTGATACAATGTTACTAAGTGGTTGCTATATGTTTGTCATGACGTTACTAGGTGGTTGCTATGGTATCCCAGCTGTTGCTAAGTGGTTGCTAGGCATTTGCCACAAGATTTAGTCCCCTTCCTTTGTGGAGAAGGTCCACAAGATATACCCTACAGCTTCTCACAATCCAACCAGGGTCTGCTACACCCTATTCCATCCACACTACTTCACACTGGTTCACACTACAGAGACTGCCCTCAGTCAGCCCTCAGAATTACCGGCTCTGCATAGCAGTGGTTTGCATCGTACCTGGAAGAGCACTCCTACCAGGGAACTTATCTTCAACACCTATCTTCAGTGTTCAGCCATGTAACTCCTCTGTAACTGGCTTCCGGCAGCTACCCACATCAGATTCAAAACCTTGAGGCTGGCCTACAAAGTCAAAAACGGACCTCTGAACCTCTTAGGATGCTTTGATTAATCTTCAAGAAAAGGTCTTTAGAATAAAAGGTTCCTCAAATCACCTTAAGAGGTTCCTCCAAAAGTTTCCATCTGAGGAACCCCTAAAAGTTCCTCAAGGAATACTTTTGTGTACCTAATAGCAGTGGTCAAAACACCTACCTTGTCCTTCCACTCACTGGCCACTTTTTTAGAAACACCTACCTTGTGCTTCCACTCACTGGCCAATTTATTAGAAACACCTACCTTGTGCTTCCACTCACTGGCCACTTTTTTAGAAACACCTACCTTGTGCTTCCACTCACTGGCCAATTTATTAGAAACACCTACCTTGTGCTTCCACTCACTGGCCACTTTTTTAGAAACACCTACCTTGTGCTTCCACTCACTGGCCAATTTATTAGAAACACCTACCTTGTGCTTCCACTCACTGGCCACTTTTTTAGAAACACCTACCTTGTGCTTTCACTCTCTGGCCACTTTATTAGAAACACCTACATTGTGCTTCCACTCACTGGCCACTTTATTAGAAACACCTACATTGTGCTTCCACAGACTGGCCACTTTATTAGAAACACCTACATTGTGCTTCCACAGACTGGCCACTTTATTAGAAACACCTACCTTGTGCTTCCACTCACTGGCCACTTTATTAGAAACACCTTTCTTGCACTTCTGCACATTGGCCACTTTATTAGAAACATCTGCATTTGCTTTCACTCACTGGCCACTTTATTAGAAACACCTACCTTGTGCTTCCACATACTGGTCACTTTATTAGAAACACCTACCTTGTGCTTCCACATACTGGTCACTTTATTAGAAACACCTACCTTGTGCTTCCACTCACTGGCCACTTTATTAGAAACACCTTTCTTGCACTTCTGCACATTGGCCACTTTATTAGAAACACCTACCTTGTGCTTCCACAGACTGGCCACTTTATTAGAAACACCTACCTTGTGCTTCCACTCACTGGCCACTTTATTAGAAACACCTTTCTTGCACTTCTGCACATACAGAAACACATACAGAAACACCTACCTTGTGCTTCCACAGACTGGCCACTTTATTAGAAACACCTACCCTGTGCTTCCACAGACTGGCCAATTTATTAGAAACACATACATTGTGCTTCCACAGACTGGCCACTTTATTAGAAACACCTACCTTGTGCTTCCACTCACTGGCCACTTTATTAGAAACATCTACCTTTGCTTCCACAGACTGGCCACTTTATTAGAAACATCTACCTTGTGCTTTCACATACTGGCCACTTTATTAGAAACACCTACCTTGTGCTTCCACTCACTGGCCACTTTATTAGAAACACCTACCTTGTGGTTACAGACTGGCCACTTTATTAGAAACACCTACATTGTGCTTCCACAGACTGGCCACTTTATTAGAAACATCTACCTTGTGCTTTTACATACTGGCCACTTTATTAGAAACACCTACCTTGTGCTTCCACTCACTGGCCACTTTATTAGAAACACCTACCTTGTGCTTCCACAGACTGGCCACTTTATTAGAAACACCTTTCTTGCACTTCTGCACATTGGCCACTTTATTAGAAACATCTACCTTTGCTTTCACTCACTGGCCACTTTATTAGAAACACCTACCTTGTGCCTCCACTCACTGGCCACTTTATTAGAAACACCTATCTTGCACTTCTGCACATTGGCCACTTTATTAGAAACACCTACCTTGTGCTTCCACAGACTGGCCACTTTATTAGAAACACCTACCTTGTGCTTCCACTCACTGGCCACTTTATTAGAAACACCTATCTTGCACTTCTGCACATTGGCCACTTTATTAGAAACACCTACCTTGTGCTTTCACTCACTGGCCACTTTATTAGAAACACCTACCTTGTGCTTCCACATACTGGCCACTTTATTAGAAACACTTTTCTTGCACTTCTGCACATTGGCCACTTTATTAGAAACACCTACCTTGTGCTTCCACTCACTGGCCACTTTATTAGAAACACTTTTCTTGCACTTCTGCACATTGGCCACTTTATTAGAAACATCTACATTTGCTTTCACTCACTGGCCACTTTATTAGAAACACTTTTCTTGCACTTCTGCACATTGGCCACTTTATTAGAAACATCTACCTTGTGCATCCACAGACTGGCCACTTTATTAGAAACACCTACCTTTGCTTTCACATACTGGCCACTTTATTAGAAACACCTATCTTGCACTTCTGCACATTGGCCACTTTATTAGAAACATTTACCTTTGCTTCCACAAACTGGCCACTTTATTAGAAACACCTGCTTTGTCCTACATTGTTGGGCTTTGCTCTATAAATGCTCCAGATTCTGAGAAGTCTGCAGCGGAGTGTTTGTAGTGAAGCTAATGAGAAAGTCATGGGCTTGGAATTGGGGGTGTTTTTTCTGCTGCAAAGTTCTCAACCTTTTTTCGTCCTTCAAGAAAAACCTCCAGCAGGTGCTTCTTGAGTAATGATGGGAACATATAATGGAGAAGATGTGCTTTGAATCAGGCTCATCAGTGTTAGATGTTCGAAAGCCGTTATTTATGGCCGAAGAGGACCTAAGTGAAGGCATGTGGAAACTTGAGGAAATATCACAAACCTGCCCTATTTCTGCTGTTGAGCTTGGCAAGCTGATGTTTCCCCAGCACCCAGCCTCAGGCATCTGAAATCACACATTTGTGCCGCTCTCCTTACGGTCAGTGTCATCTGTTATGTAAGGGCTTTTTGTGCAGGGATATTTTGGGGGCTTCCAGGGGGGGTTAAAAAAGAAAAAAAAATGAACAAGCCATGCTTTTGTTCCCTCTGAAATGGAGTGTTTGCAGTCCGTTTCACTCTGCCGTGCATTGTTTGCTCCCGGAGGACGCTGGGCCTGGAATAAAAGTTTAATGCCACAGATTTCATAAGCGTGTTTCTCAGGAGGTTGAAAGGGCACGGCGGGCCTGGCAGCAAAAGAGTCTGTCATTGATTTGCTCCTCAAATTGGAGTGGAATGTCGGGTTTCTGGGGAGTTTTTCTGTTCAGTTTGAAGCCGTGGTGGTTTTGAGGCTCAGTTTGCAGCACAATGTGCTTCACAGAATAAAGAATAGGTGGCCACTTTATTAGAAACACATACCTTGTACATGCACCCCTGGCCACTTTATTCGAAACACCTCTTTTGTGCTTCCACTACTGGCCACTTTATTAGAAACGCCTCTTTTGTTCTTTCACTACTTGCCATATTATTAGTAACACTTACTTTATGCTTCCAACACTGGTCACTGTATTAGAAACACCTATCTTGTACATATAGCACTGGCCACTTTATTAGAAACACCTACTTCATGCTTCCACCACTAGCCACTTTATTAGAAACCACCTACCTTGTGCTTTCACCACTGGCCACTTTATTAGAAACACCTACTTCATGCTTCCACCACTGGCCACTTTTTTAGAAACCACCTACCTTGTGCTTTCACCACTGGCCACTTTATTAGAAACACCTCTTTTGTTCTTCCAATATTGGCCACATTATTAGAAACACCACCTTCATGCTTCTATTCACTGGCCACTTTATTAGAAACACCTTTTTTGTCCTTCCACTAACTGACCTAAAATATATCTTTTTTCAAAGCCAAACAAACAGATGTCTTTAAATACGTCCTCTCCACAGCTCTCGAAATAATCTGGTGCATTAATAAAGTATTCTACAGTGTCTTCAGAAGTGGCTCAGCCAATCAGAGTTAGCAGCAGAACAGTTCTTATGAAATCAAATTAAAGCAAACCTCCTTTTCAGAATGATTAAAGCACCGCCTGCTGTCACGGGGGACGGAGAGGCGCAACTAAGCTGGAAAAACTGACCCGTCCCAGGAGTGAGAACAGCGTCAAAGTAGAGCGAGACAGAAAAACAAGTTAGCGAAATGAAGGACAAGGAGAGGAAACAGCGAGCAAGATAAGAGAACTTGTAGCAGTGACGGGGCAACGAGGGTCCGAGGACTTACAGCAAGCTCAAGGCTGTTTGCTTGCTGAGTGAACGGATATGGGAGGACAGGGTAAAATATGACCTTCACACTAATTCAGATACATCTGAAAAGGCAGCTTATCCATCTGCTCTGAAGTGCTGAGACGATCCTGAGCAGAACTGGGCCGAGATGTTTGTAATGGGCCCTTATGTGCCTAAGGTCACCATACCCATACAAGTGCTGCCCCTTAGAGCTGTTCAATACCCCCCCCCCCCCCCAAAGGGGCTGGGAGCTGGGATACCCAGGACATCCCAGGAGTGGAGATAGGATAGGGCAAACACTTGCCATCAGCAGCTGATGGTTGATGGTTGATAGTGGGTTGGTGGTTAATGGTGGGTTGGTGGTTGATGGTGGGTTGGTGGTTGATGGTGGGTTGGTGGTTAATGGTGGGTTGATGGTTGATGGTGGGTTGATGGTGGGTGGATGGTTGGTGGTGGGTTAATGGTGGATTGATGACTGATGATGGATTGATGTTTGACGGTTGATGGTGAGTTGATGGTTGGTGGTGGGTTGATGGTTAATGGTGAGTTGATGGTTGGTGGTGGGTTGATGGTTGATGGTGAGTTGATGGTTGGTGGTGGGTTGATGGTTAATGGTGGGTTGGTAGTTAATGGTGGGTTGATGGTTGATGGTGGGTTAATGGTGGGTTGATGGTTGGTGGTGGGTTAATGGTGGATTGATGACTGATGATGGATTGATGTTTGATGGTGGGTTGATGGTGGGTTAATGGTTGATGGTAAATTGATGGTTGATAGTGGGTTGATGGTGGGTTAATGGTGGGTTGATGGTTGGTGGTGGGTTAATGGTGGATTGATGACTGATGATGGATTGATGGTTGATGGTGGATTGATGTTTGATGGTTGATGGTGAGTTGATGGTGGGTTGATGGTGGATTGATGGCTGATGATGGATTGATGTTTGATGGTGGGTTAATGGTGGGTTGATGGTTGGTGGTGGGTTGATGGTGGATTGATGGCTGATGATGGATTGATGTTTGATGGTGGGTTAATGGTGGGTTGATGGTTGGTGGTGAATTGATGGTGAATTGATGGTTGATGGTGGATTGATGTTTGATGGTTGATGGTGAGTTGATGGTGGGTTGATGGTGGATTGATGGCTGATGATGGATTGATGTTTGATGGTGGGTTGATGGTGGGTTAATGGTTGATGGTTGATGGTGGATTGATGTTTGATGGTTGATGGTTGATGGTGAGTTGATGGTGGGTTGATGGTGGATTGATGGCTGATGATGGATTGATGTTTGATGGTGGGTTGATGGTGGGTTAATGGTTGATGGTTGATAGTGGGTTGATGGCTGATGGTGGGTTGATGGTGGGTGGATGGTTGATTGATGGCTGATGATGGATTGATGTTTAATGGTGGGTTGATGGTTGGTGGTGGGTTGATGGTGGGTTGATGGTGGATTGATGGCTAATGATGGATTGATGTTTGATGGTGGGTTGATGGTTGGTGGTGGGTTGATGGTGGGTTGATGGTGGATTGATGGCTGATGATGGATTGATGTTTGATGGTGGGTTGATGGTGAGTTGATGGTGGGTTGATGGTTGATGGTGAGTTGATGGTTGATGGTGGGTTGATGGTTGGTGGTGGATTGATGGTTGATGGTGGATTGATGTTTGATGGTTGATGGTGGATTAATGGTTGATGGTGTATTGATGGTTAATAGTGGGTTGATGGTGGGTTAATGGTGGGTTGATGGTTGGTGGTGGGTTGATGGTGGATTGATGTTTGATGGTGGGTTGATGGTGAGTTGATGGTGGGTTGATGGTTGATGGTGAGTTGATGGTTGATGGTGAGTTGATGGTGGGTTGATGGTGAGTTGATGGTTGATGGTGAGTTGATGGTTGATGGTGAGTTGATGGTGGGTTGATGGTGAGTTGATGGTTGATGGTGAGTTGATGGTGGGTTGATGGTGGATTGATGGCTGATGATGGATTGATGTTTGATGGTGGGTTAATGGTTGATGGTTGATAGTGGGTTGATGTTTGATGGTGGGTTGATGGCTGATGGTGGGTTGATGGTGGGTGGATGGTTGATGGTGGGTTGATGGTTGATGGTGAGTTGATGGTTGATGGTGGGTTGATGGTTGGTGGTGGGTTGATGGTGAGTTGATGGTGGGTTGATGGTTGATGGTGAGTTGATGGTTGATGGTGGGTTGATGGTTGGTGGTGGATTAATGGTTGATGGTGGATTGATGTTTGATGGTTGATGGTGGGTTAATGGTTGATGGTGTATTGATGGTTAATAGTGGGTTGATGGTGGGTTAATGGTTGATGGTGGATTGATGGTTGATAGTGGGTTGATGGTGGGTTAATGGTTGATGGTGGATTGATGGTTGATGGTGGATTGATGGTTGATAGTGGGTTGATGGTGGGTTAATGGTTGATGGGTTGATGGTTGATGGTGGGTTGATGGTTGGTGGTGGGTTGATGGTTGGTGGTGGGTTGATGGTGGATTGATAGTGGGTTAATGATTGATGGTGGATTGATGGTTGATAGTGGGTTGATGGTGGGTTAATGGTTGATGGGTTGATGGTTGATGGTGGGTTGATGGTGGGTTGATGGTTGGTAGTGGGTTGATGGTGAATTGATGGCTGATGATGGATTGATGTTTGATGGTGGGTTGATGTTGGGTTGTTGGTGGGTTAATGGTTGATGATGGATTGATGGTTGATGGTGGGTTAATGGTTGATGGGTTGATGGTTGGTGGTGGGTTGATGGTGGATTGATGGCTGATGATGGATTGATGTTTGATGGTGGGTTGATGGTGAGTGGTGGATTGATGTTTGATGGTTGATGGTGGGTTGATGGTTGATGGTGAGTTGATGGTGGGTTGATGGTGGATTGATGGCTGATGATGGATTGATGGTTGATAGTGGGTTGATAGTGGGTTAATGGTTGATGGTGGGTTGATGGCTGATGGTGGGTGGATGGTTGATGGTGGATTGATGGTTGATTGATGTTTGATGGTGGGTTGATGGTTGGTGGTGGGTTGATGGTGAGTTGATGGTGGGTTGATGGTTGATGGTGAGTTGATGGTTGATGGTGAGTTGATGGTTGATGGTTGGTGGTGGGTTGATGGTGAGTTGATGGTGAGTTGATGGTGGGTTGATGGTTGATGGTGAGTTGATGGTTGATGGTGGGTTGATGGTTGGTGGTGGATTAATGGTTGATGGTGGATTGATGTTTGATGGTTGATGGTGGGTTAATGGTTGATGGTGTATTGATGGTTAATAGTGGGTTGATGGTGGGTTAATGGTTGATGGTGGATTGATGGTTGATAGTGGGTTGATGGTGGGTTAATGGTTGATGGTGGATTGATGGTTGATGGTGGATTGATGGTTGATAGTGGGTTGATGGTGGGTTAATGGTTGATGGGTTGATGGTTGATGGTGGGTTGATGGTGGGTTGATGGTTGGTGGTGGGTTGATGGTTGGTGGTGGGTTGATGGTGGATTGATAGTGGGTTAATGATTGATGGTGGATTGATGGTTGATAGTGGGTTGATGGTGGGTTAATGGTTGATGGGTTGATGGTTGATGGTGGGTTGATGGTGGGTTGATGGTTGGTAGTGGGTTGATGGTGAATTGATGGCTGATGATGGATTGATGTTTGATGGTGGGTTGATGTTGGGTTGTTGGTGGGTTAATGGTTGATGATGGATTGATGGTTGATGGTGGGTTAATGGTTGATGGGTTGATGGTTGGTGGTGGGTTGATGGTGGATTGATGGCTGATGATGGATTGATGTTTGATGGTGGGTTGATGGTGAGTGGTGGATTGATGTTTGATGGTTGATGGTGGGTTGATGGTTGATGGTGAGTTGATGGTGGGTTGATGGTGGATTGATGGCTGATGATGGATTGATGGTTGATAGTGGGTTGATAGTGGGTTAATGGTTGATGGTGGGTTGATGGCTGATGGTGGGTGGATGGTTGATGGTGGATTGATGGTTGATTGATGTTTGATGGTGGGTTGATGGTTGGTGGTGGGTTGATGGTGAGTTGATGGTGGGTTGATGGTTGATGGTGAGTTGATGGTTGATGGTGGGTTGATGGTTGGTGGTGGATTAATGGTTGATGGTGGATTGATGTTTGATGGTTGATGGTGGGTTAATGGTTGATGGTGTATTGATGGTTAATAGTGGGTTGATGGTGGGTTAATGGTTGATGGTGGATTGATGGTTGATAGTGGGTTGATGGTGGGTTAATGGTTGATGGTGGATTGATGGTTGATGGTGGATTGATGGTTGATAGTGGGTTGATGGTGGGTTAATGGTTGATGGGTTGATGGTTGATGGTGGGTTGATGGTTGGTGGTGGGTTGATGGTTGGTGGTGGGTTGATGGTGGATTGATAGTGGGTTAATGATTGATGGTGGATTGATGGTTGATAGTGGGTTGATGGTGGGTTAATGGTTGATGGGTTGATGGTTGATGGTGGGTTGATGGTGGGTTGATGGTTGGTAGTGGGTTGATGGTGAATTGATGGCTGATGATGGATTGATGTTTGATGGTGGGTTGATGTTGGGTTGTTGGTGGGTTAATGGTTGATGATGGATTGATGGTTGATGGTGGGTTAATGGTTGATGGGTTGATGGTTGGTGGTGGGTTGATGGTGGATTGATGGCTGATGATGGATTGATGTTTGATGGTGGGTTGATGGTGAGTGGTGGATTGATGTTTGATGGTTGATGGTGGGTTGATGGTTGATGGTGAGTTGATGGTGGGTTGATGGTGGATTGATGGCTGATGATGGATTGATGGTTGATAGTGGGTTGATAGTGGGTTAATGGTTGATGGTGGGTTGATGGCTGATGGTGGGTTGATGGTGAGTTGATGGTGGGTTGATGGTGAGTTGATGGTGAGTTGATGGTTGATGGTGAGTTGATGGTTGATGGTGGGTTGATGGTTGATTGATGTTTGATGGTGGGTTGATGGTTGGTGGTGGGTTGATGGTGAGTTGATGGTGGGTTGATGGTGAGTTGATGGTGAGTTGATGGTTGATGGTGAGTTGATGGTTGATGGTGGGTTGATGGTTGGTGGTGGATTGATGGTTGATGGTGGATTGATGTTTGATGGTTGATGGTTGATGGTGAGTTGATGGTGGGTTGATGGTTGATTGATGGGTGATGGTGGGTTGATGGTGGGTTGATGGTGAGTTGATGGTGAGTTGATGGTTGATGGTGAGTTGATGGTTGATGGTGGGTTGATGGTTGGTGGTGGATTGATGGTTGATGGTGGATTGATGTTTGATGGTTGATGGTTGATGGTGAGTTGATGGTGGGTTGATGGTTGATTGATGGGTGATGGTGGGTTGATGTTTGATGGTGGGTTGATGGTTGATAGTGGGTTGATGGTGGGTTGATGGTTGATGATGGATTGATGTTTGATGGTGGGTTTATGGTTGATGGTGGATTGATGGTTGATAGTGGGTTGATGGTGAGTTAATGGTTGATGGTGGATTGATGGTTGATAGTGGGTTGATGGTGGGTTAATGGTTGATGGTGGATTGATGGTTGATAGTGGGTTGATAGTGGGTTGATGGTGGATTAATGGTTGATGGTGGGTGGATGGTTGGTGGTGGGTTGATGGTGGATTGATGGCTGATGATGGATTGATGTTTGATGGTGGGTTGATGGTGGATTGATGGTTGATGGTGGGTTGATGGTTGATAGTGGGTTGATGGTGGGTTAATGGTTGATGGGTTGAAGGTTGATGGAGGGTTTATGGTTGATGGTGAGTTGATGGTTGAATGTGGGTTGATGGTTGATGATGCTTCTTCCCCACATCACTCCTAGTGTGATGTTGGTCAGGACAGACATTCATTAACTGTGAGCGGTGCTCTCCTCTAAGCATGCTAGGCTACCAAGTGATGCTACATCAGCCTTTCTAATTTGGGATATATAATTGGGAATTACGCTTATTTGTCTTTTAATGCTTTTAAGGTGGAATTTCACTTCAGTAGCACTGAACTTTACGTTTTCACCACAAAAACTAGCAACAACCCAGCCTCCTGTGGGAAGCATTTAAGCTGCGCAACCATTCTATGTTTCCTCCAGGAAATGCACTTTTCTAGTGTATACTTATCCTTTAACACCTGGTTTGGTGAACCAGTTTGATGATGTTAAGCTTAATGATGTTCCAGGAAAACCTGGAGGAACCAAGCTCTGTTCTTCAGACTAGCTCACAAGATCTCACCTACTTTCTTCAGAATGAGAAGCTATTGCTACTTTTTACTGGATTTATGTTGATTTATGTGGTTTATAATACTGTGATTAGGTGCCTAAAGCTTTTGCACTGTGCACTGTATTTACTTCTTCTTTATTTATGGAGCGATGCCAGGGTTTCTGCTGACAGAGTGATACCAACCCTAAAAAGTGGTGACTGCATGCCGTGTCATGGAGAGTCTGACAGAGACAGTCATGGGCCAAAAATGTCGCCGGCTTAAAAAGTTGCATGACATTTTTGTGGGCCTTGCGGGCTGACCCTCTCGCATGAAGCATTCCACGCGCAAGCATTACATCAGAGTCACACTTCCCCTCCAAAAAACCACTGCCCTCCAGCTCTAGGGGGAAGCATATCTTTGAACGCTGCGCTAATAGGCTTCCAATTATAGTCACATCATTTGGAAAATGTCAGCGTTCAGGTTCTATTTCCTGGCCAAGCCTCGCAGGAGCGTATTCCTCACGGATGGCTTTAAATTCATCTTACCTGATCTGCTTTCAGTGGGCGAGGCCCTGCACTTTCTTTAATGGCGTTCCTCCTGACCTAAAAAACTCAGCGCAGCAGTCTGAGCCACTTAAGGCCTGTTATGTAATGTTTTGAGCAGACTCAGATTGAAATCAGAAGGGACCTGAGCAGATTATGTGGGACAGGTGGACGCATATGTAATGTCTTACCCGCTACAGCACCATGCCCAGTGCTACACTGGAGTGGCGTAACTGCTTGCAGCATGAGGGCAATTAGTACCACCTGCCTAACATTAAGCAGGTCCCCCTTGTGACCACCAGAAATGGACTCCACAAGGCCTCTGAAGGTGTCCTGTGGTATCTGGCATCAAGACATTAGCAGCAGATCCTATAAGAAGTCCTGTAAGTGGTGAGATGTGGCCTCCATGGATCACATGCCACCCTGGCGCTTCACTTGTTGTCCTTCCTGGGACCACTTGTGGTGGACACTGACTCCTACATACTGGGAATGCCCCATAACATCTGCCTGATGTTTTGGAGATGTTCTAACCCAGTTGTCTAGAACATCACAGTTCAGTTCTTGTCAAAGTGTCTTACTATTTTTAATACCATCATCACCTTCAATGTGTAGATCCCACCCTTCTGTAGATGAAGCATATCAATGTGTATTTTCACTTTGCCTGTGGTACTAATGTTATGGCTGATTGGTGTATATCTGAAAATGTGCAATTAATGGAAAACTATTCAACTGTAGGGTCTGTGTATTCATCTTGGTATATTGGAATAATAAACAGCATGCCCAGCATGGCCAAAAGCAACATACACTATGTTGGTCAAGAACTGGTTGACCAGCTGTTTTAACAGTATAGGATATGTTTTTGCCTGGATGAGCAGCTTTTTAACCACCTTGACCCCCCAAAAAACAGCTTAGACCACCTAAAACCAGCCACCAGCCAAAGCTGGTTGGAGTTGGATTTGTCAGCAGGGATATCATGTCCTTAAAACACAAACCAGGCTATCCCAGACTACAGCTAGCAGCTATAGCTATCTCAGACTACAGCTAACAGCCATAGCTATCTCAGACTACAGCTAACAGCCATAGCTATCTCAGACTACAGCTAACAGCTATAGCTATCTCAGACTACAGCTAACAGCTATAGCTATCTCAGACTACAGCTAACAGCCATAGCTATCTCAGACTACAGCTAACAGCCATAGCTATCTCAGACTACAGCTAACAGCTATAGCTATCTCAGACTACATCTTACAGCTATAGCTATCTGAGACTACAGCTAACAGCTATATCTATCTCAGACTATAGCTAACAGCTATAGCTATCTCAGACTACAGCTAACAGCTATAGCAATCTCAGACTACAGCTAACAGCTATAGCTATCTCAGACTACAGCTAACAGCTATAGCTATCTCAGACTACATCTTACAGCTATAGCTATCTGAGACTACAGCTAACAGCTATATCTATCTCAGACTATAGCTAACAGCTATAGCTATCTCAGACTACAGCTAACAGCTATAGCAATCTCAGACTACAGCTAACAGCTATATCTATCTCAGACTACAGCTAACAGCTATAGCTATCTCAGACTACAGCTAGCAGCTATAGCTATCTCAGACTACAGCTAACAGCTATAGCTATCTCAGACTACAGCTAGCAGCTATAGCTATCTCAGACTACAGCTAACAGCTATATCTATTTATAGCTATCTCAGACTACAGCTAACAGCTATAGCTATCTCAGACTACAGCTAGCAGCTACAGCTATCTCAGACTACAGCTAACCACGCAGTACGAAGTGAATGATGGATGGCTAGTGCTTTCTTTTGCACTAAAACATGACAAACATCAGCAAACAATCAGCTATGGAGCTAAAAGGGCTAGCATTAGCATGTTTGCACTGTTGGATTATCTGTGCTTATTTGTAGCGGATCCGTATAACGGCCTTAACAATACTAGATGAACTGGTATATTTCCCATGGGCAGCTTTTTTTAGGATAGTTTAATAGAAATAATGAACTATAGAGTGCTATCAATCAGTAAACATCCGCCGACAGTTATTAAACCAGCAGATTAGATTAGTATTTTCTTAGGAAGATCCTAAATAGACCATGTTTGATGACCTGACATGGTTATTACTCTTAATTTAGGTGTGCTTTTGAATGTAATATGTAAATAATGGGGTTCGCTTTCAAGGTCTCACAGTGATCATTATTATTTTTGCCACCTTAATCCTCTTAGAACGGGAAAGGCCTAGATCTATTAGTTCAGGATTATTAAATAGGCATGAACAGGCTAAAACTGATTGGATAAACCAATCAATTTGAGCATTCTTGCTTCTGAACACTCTGACAACTGTACTATTTAGGTAGTTTGACCTTTTTAGCTACCTTAAAAGGGATTTCCACCGATTTGACCTTTTTATTTTATTTTTTATAAATGATAAACTAAGATGTAAACATAGTAATCCAAAGTGGTTTGGTATGAAATGCCTCATTCTAATGAAATCAAAGCAGAACTGTGATGTATGGATCCAGACGTCCTAATGTCTAATGTTTAATGCCTTTAAAAGCTCCTCTGAAAAAGCCATTACTCTAAAACTGCTTCATTACAACACATAGGCCATGTCCATTTACATTTACAGTCCATATGTTTTCACTATTTTACAGACAAGCCCCGCCCCCCCAAGGAGCTGGTCAAGGTGGTCGACCAACCTAGCTCTTGTCCATCATTTGGTATGTTTTCATTAATCACTGAGCTTGCTTGTCGACCAGCACAACCAAGGTGGTTGACAAGCCTGACCAGCATGACCAATGACTGTAGAAATCATGGAGAGCACAATGTCTCTCAAATGTGAAGCAACCACAGGTCTAGCTCAGCTCAATGAGAAAACCCCGCCCATTTTCCATCTCATTTCCCTCCTCTAAACTGTCTTTCCATCTCCAGTGACTCCAGCTAGTTTTCCCTGGGCTGATATTGCTCCCTTTTTATTTCCCCTAGAAATAAGTGTTTAAACCTTTACTCTGCTCTATCATAAGAAGGCAGTGCTACACTTTGGAATGAAGTGATTGGCAGACAGTCTTGGCTGGAAGAGACCAGTCGTCTACCGGACCTGCATTACATGGAGGAGCTGAGTTGTAGAGGAACTTACATGAGCTGCACTTTAACTGTAAAAGCATTTACTTATTGGACAAACTTGGAATCCAGGGGAAACCCGCTGCACTGTAAGCTCAGTGAAGACGGTCTGAGACACGCTTGTGCTTGGTTGGGAGAAGGGGTTGAGAGTTGGTTGAGTTGGCCATGCCTCTATTCCTGCCAGTATAGGGTACATTTCTGCCTGGATGACCAGCTTTTCAACCACCTTGACCACCTCAAGGCCCAGCTTAGACCATCTGGGACCAGCTATCAGGCCTTGAGCTGGATTTTCCAGCAGAGTACATTGCTGAACAATTCCTTACTGAATAAAATAAGCTCAACTTCCAATGAATGACTCCAGGAAGGTCAATGTTTTGGCACTAATGCTTTTTTTTTTTTTCATTAAATGAGTACCACTTGATTATTTTCTACTAGATCAATTCCAGAAGGGGTTTCTGTTACATAACTTCAGTTCTCACTGCTGAAAGTGTGTGTGTGTGTGTGTGAAAGAGCCTCTTCAGGTTCTTCATCTCGGGCAAGAAATAGCAACATATTCAGAGAACACTTAGCTTCAGATGTCTTCGAGCTGAGCTCTTAGAGCTTCATGCTAAATCAACAGTGCTGCATGAAATGAGGTGGATATCTCACAGAGCTCTTGTTAGCACTATGCTAACATTAGTGCTGTCCTGAAACAGAGAATTGTTACTACAGACAAGGTCAAATAGCCTTTTTAATGGAAATTAGAGATTCAGGCCAAGCTAATCTGATGCTAATTGGTCCTCACAATTGCACCAGTGAGGTCAGGATATTGGAGGGAGCACCAGCCATCATTCCAGAGAACACAGTTCCTTCCCTGCTCCACGGCTCAATGCTGGGGGGCTTTATACCCCTTTAGCCCACGCCTGACATTAGGCAGCATGGTGCCAATAGGTTCATGATGTTTATCTGCTCCAGAGAGTCCTATTCTATTGGTAGTACTTCTCTACAGGGACTAGACAAGCTGTGTGTGTGTGCGCCGTAGCTGAATGCATTTGTTAGAAGAGGTGTCCACAAATATTTGGACATATAGTGTATATAGATCAGCATTATGTACACTACAGTAGTGGAACCTTAAAAAAAGAACCATCTACAAGCACTTGTACCCTTTGGCACCCTGGGTCATGATAGTAGAGCTTCATTCGACCCAAACTGCACCAACCACGGCTCCCCCTTGCAGAACTGCCCTGCAAAATCTACAATTTGTGTGAATGCAGTGAGCAAGGCATGGAACCAAGAGCAGACGGGCCTTGTTTGAATTAAGCTATTGGACATTTCCCTCTCCGCAGAGCAGAGAACACTAAATGTAGCTTGGTTTCCTACATTTTTTGTCCCCATTTGGTCCTCTTTAGGGGAATTACACACTTTATGATTGTAGTGGTTTGGTTTAGGCCCCAGTCCTCCACTCCAAATAAAAAAAAAGAGAGAAAAAAAACCCTGGCTGACCATTTGCAGCTGGGAATATCTGGCAACCGTGGATACTGTGTCTTCAGCTAACAGCATCTGCAGCTTTGTGAATCTACCAGACTTGAGGAACTGCATCTGCACCTAGTCAAACATACATAAACACACCGTTTTTCGGATTTACCTCATGCCTTAGCAGCTGCTACGGCTAACTGCTAAGTGGAGTATGTCTAGATGAATAGTTTGTGACTGATTAAAGCATCCGCAGACCAGTTCGTCATGTGAAATGTACTGAAAACCATGCAGACACATTAAAGGGCAATGCTACATGTTGCATTAGTGTTTAGCAAAGGATTCACAGTCACGTATTAAAGGTGCACGTATTTGTCACTGTACAGCGAAATGTGTCCTCCGCATTTAACCCATCTGGTAGTGAACACACACTCACACACACACACACATGTGTTAGGGGCAGTGAGTACACACACACACCCAGAGCGGTGGGCAGCCAACTCCAGCGCCCAGGGAGCAGAGAGGGTAAAGGGCATTGCTCAAGGGCCCAACAGTGGCAGCTTGCCGAGCCCGGGAATCGAACCCACAACCCTGTTATCGATATCCCGGCGCTCTAACCGCTGAGCCACCACTGCCCCATGGTCATGGTAAGTGGATGGATCAAGCTGTTTAGGTGAAGCACAATCACCTCCATTCAGGCTATGAGAGAAAGTGATGCTGGAAAGAAAGAAAATATCATTCACTGAAAGCCAGAAAACAGTGGATCCTCTAAGCCAACTTTAGCAGGATGCCATTCCCCCCTAGTGGCAAAACCTGAATACTGCAGCTTGAGCACTCTGAGGTAAAACAGGCCTGCAGCTAATTTACAGCAAATTCCTCATCCGCCCAGTGCAGTCGTAGCTGGGAAAGCAGTGATGGTCCAGTATTTGGAGGATGAACAACACAAAAACAATGTAAGCTAAATGATTAGCATATGCTAAAGCGAGCAGTGAGTCACGGATGGATCTGCATCATGTTCAGCTCATGCATATTTCAACAGAATTTCTGGAAAGAGAAAAATAAAAGGTGCGGGGGAACTATATGGGAAGCAAATATTCGAGCGCCATATGTGCTGAGAGCCGGTGTCACCACCAGTTGGAGCTGTAATGTTTTCCAGCCGGGCCAGACCAGGCCTAGCAATGCTGTTCTTCATCCAGCATCAGTCTACCTGGCAGGCCGACTCTGCTCTTTCACGGCTTCTTTAGGGTTCAGTGTAAAAGTCCACAGAAATAGCATGACTGCACAGCTCTCTAGAACCACCACTGTTATTATTGGTATGTAATTGGGGCAGTGGTATTGGCTCAGCGGCTAGAGCGCCAGGATATTGATAACAGGGTTGTGGGTTCGATTCCCGGGCTCGGCAAGCTGCCACTGTTGGGCCCTTAAGCAAGGCCCTTTACCCTCTCTGCTGCCTGGGCGCTGGAGTTGGCTGCCCACTGCTCTGGGTGAGGGGGGGTGTTTGTGTGTGTGTGTGTTCACTACCACAGATGGGTTAAATGTGGAGGACACCTTTTGCTGTCCATAGCACCTTTACCTTTTCTTCTACAGGTTCTTCAGGTCCTGTCTTTAAGAGCTATTGAGCTAGTGACCAGTGACACTATCACTATCCTCTTCTGGACAATTGGGATTGGGTAATTGGCATTTCATGTTGGGTAGTAAATAATAAACAAAACAATCATTATTGTTTATAATAATTAACAAAAAAACAAACAAACAATATATATTATTTATTTATTTATTTATTTATATAATTAAAAATAATTATAATATATATTTTTTTAAGATACATTTATAGATGAATTATACTTTTAATCTAATCTTTTACAAATGTTCTCTAGAGCCGTCGTTCCCAGTCCTGGTCCTGGAGAACCTCCAGCCCAGTGGCAGTAGTGGTTCAGCAGTTAGAGCTCCGGGCTGTTAATGACAGGATTGTAGGTTCGATACCTGGGCTCGGTAAGCTGCCACTGTTGGGCCCTAGAGCAAGGAGGCCCCTCACCCTCTCTGCTCACACGTGTGCTCACTGTCCACAAATTCCATGATTCACAAATGGTAAATATGGTTGTCTGGTCCTGCAGACAACTGCAGACCTTTTTTAGTGGCTGCATCCCAATTGCATACTACACACTAACACTATACAGTACAGCCTGTATACTAATCTTAATAGTGCAGGTTAGTGGATCTTTGGAGATGTTAGGAGATGTTAGTAGATGTGGAGATGAAACTTACTGCCCAGATTAAGCAGATGTTTTTCACAGGGGACTTAAACTTTTGCACAGTGTACACTGTACATATACTGTACTTACTGTAAACCACGTGCAGACAATTCCACCTAAAGCACAAATGTGTTTAATGATCCTGATCACACCTTGAATTTCTCCTCCGCAGAGCTACTGTCCTCTAACCTTCGACCAGTGGTTTGACTCTGGCGACACTGGACAGGTTTCGTGGCCGTGAGGAAGTCATGGAAACTGGCCCCCGGTGCGCCCACGGCTTCTTCACACCCCCGAGTGAGGGAAGTAACAGGTGTGTAAGACATGCCTTCCACTCCGGCTGTGTGTGCATTGTGTGGATGCCAGCTTTGGTTGAATATGAGGCCTTGTCTGCAACACACCCACACACACACACACAAACACACACTCATACACACACATATCACACTTACAGACACACTACTGGTGCATTATGATGTGGCCAGTTTTAGCAAGAGGGTGGTAAATTTGTTCTGTGCCAGATTCAACAAGATGCTAATTCCACATTCTTCTCCCAGCCCTGCACTTCCACAGGCTCGCTCTTCATCCATCCACAGGACCGTCGCTATTAACAATAAACACAGCATTTCAACGTGTCGCTTAAAGCTCTGTTGTTCTGTTGAATCTCCTACTTTAGACAACACTTTGCATAAAGGATGACAGTGTACCCTAATTTTTAATGTGCTTTAACTAATAACTGTAAGTTATTAATAAAAAGAATTCACAAATAATAGCGAAATGATGCGATTAGCATCACCTGCTCCATCCCTGCAGATCCCAGCTGTTAGCATCATGGCTATCCTGCTCCATCCATGCAGATCCCAGCTGTTAGCATCATGGCTATCCTGCTCCAACCCTGCAGATCCCAGCTGTTAGCATCATGGCTATCCTGCTCCAACCCTGCAGATCCCAGCTGTTAGCATCATGGCTATCCTGCTCCATCTATGCAGATCCCAGCTGTTAGCATCATGGCTATCCTGCTTCAACCCTGCAGATCCCAGCTGTTAGCATCATGGCTCTCCTGCTCCATCCCTGCAGATCCCAGCTGTTAGCATCATGGCTATCCTGCTCCAACCCTGCAGATCCCAGCTGTTAGCATCATGGCTCTCCTGC